>NW_015386080.1:1438746-1452469 GCF_001527695.2 Protobothrops mucrosquamatus | reverse complement strand
GTGGGTCTCCTCAGGGTGCCGTCGGCCAAGCAATGTCGGCTGGCGACCCCCAGGGGGAGGGCCTTCTCTGTGGGTGCCCCTGCCCTCTGGAACGAACTACCCCCCGAGATCCGGACGATTCCGGATCTCCTTACTTTCCGCCGCGCCCTCAAGACATGGCTTTTCCAACAAGCGGGCCTGGCCTAGGGAGGATTTTAAACTGGGTTTCTTAGAAATTTTAATTACCACAACTCTAAAAAAATTGGTTTTAATTTGGTTTTATTCGGTGGGGTGTGTGGGTTTGTCTTTGTTTTTAAAAATGTTGTGAGCCGCCCTGAGTCCTTCGGGAGAAGGGCGGGATATAAATTGAATAAATGAATAAATGAAAATGAATGAATGTTTTTTTATTCCAATAGTAATATATTCCATGTTAAAATCTGCTAAAAAAACTTTGTTTTGCCAATTTTTGTATCCTTTATTTTTCTTAAGGGCCACATGATTTATTTAATTGATCGGGGTGAGTCGCTTAAAGACCCTGGCTAAAAAGGTCATAAAATTGAGTGCAACTCAGTTAATGACCTACAACATTTAGCGATGGACATTCCAGTCTAATTATGGTTGTAGGTCGAGGATTACTGTATTGGGGTATGGATTTATAGATTTATCCTGGGAAAAATGTATATGCACAGACATCAAAACACAAACTCTAAGTAATGGTATTATTATCCTTGGCTATGCCAAATTAAATTGAGGAAATGTTTGTTTGGAAAGCAATCAATCATTACACTGTCCTTTACTGAAAAGTGTCTTTTTCAGCTCCTGTTAGGAATGAATAATAATTTTGTTTTTTAAAAAATAAACTTTTGTGTCAAATGTAAGTTATATGTATTAAGCTGTGTTTGCTAAGTATGACATTTATGTTTGAAATTCAGCTAGCAAAATAGTGTTTTTATAGCACTTAAGGATAAGTAATGTATAATAAAATATTAGAAAAGAATAAGCTATTTTTAAAGAAGGTACCTAGTTACTTTTTAGCAGTTTAACATGTTATATATTTGCTATTTGTTCAATTTAATAGGCAGCATACTCAAACATACTCCCAGTAGTTTTGCTTGTTAGAGGCAAGTTCTTTTAGATGCATAATTTTCTTTCATATACGTACAAGCTGCACATTATTTGTACAGTTCGCCTTGCCTCTAAATTAGATTGGTTCAGGAGCACCTTCTTGCTGAATAAATAAATATAGGATATTGTACATGTGATGAAGAGGCATTTATAGAGAGGCAGAAGGTGGAAAGAAGAAAAAAGTAAATCTGTAGGTAAAGCTGAAGCACTCTAATGCAACACAGTATTATACAATGTTATGAGTTGTTTTGAGTTCTGGAAAAGCTGGGAGACTATTGGACAATTTTGTCTAGTAAACCCTGCAATACTTTCCTTCCACATACCAAAGTCAATGTTTGTGTTTTGTTATTCAAGTATGACAATATTTTTCAGTTCTGCAGACATTTACAAAATAAATGCAAATGTAACCTGTTCACTAGCACTATCAGTTCTCAAGTGTCTGTTGTCTACATATATTTGAAAGGTACAACAAAATATGATTGCTCAGGGGAGGCCCAGTCAGCTAATGCTCTCTAACTTAAACACTTAACTTTATATAAGTACTTGAAAATATTAATTACACCTTGTGTTTTTAATCAGACTGAAACTGTGATTAAAGTGTATAAGGCTAGAATACAAAACATGCCCAATGGAAATTAGATTGGAATCCAATGTGTGCTTTCTAGGGAGTAAACCACATGAACTTAGTTATCCTCTCCCTGAACGTGTGTCTATTTCCTGCTTTAAACTTGCTAGAAAAATCAATGGAGCACAATTTGAATGAGCAACTGATTTATACTTACTATAAATATTATTTATATTATTATATAATATAAATAATATTATTATTATTATAATTATACTTAATATATTATTCTTCATTCTGTTTTAAGATGGATATAATTTTAAAGTATAAAACTTTGACCATGTAAAGTATAGTGATCATTTCCCCAAGAATATAAAAACTGAAACAGATCATAATTGAAAGTATCAAGGTACTAGTTGTTCCTCTGCTCACACACAACTTGTGGGAAGATGCAACAGGGTTAATAGTGGCCCATGTGACCATACGTTCATTGGTTAATTATCACATCACTGAGAATCAGGTTTTTGTTCACTATTTTGACATCTTGGTGATAAATGCATTTTGTTAAAACTTCATTTACTTGACAAGGGAAAGATAATAATGTGGCTGCATCCCATTTACTTAGGAAGACTGAAATCCTTTTATTTATAGAGTAAAAAAAAGGACAGAACAAAATGCAGACTTTCTGAATATAGAAAATAATTGTTTCTGTTACAAAAACCTTAAGTCAGCCTCTAAACAAAATTATTGTCTAAAGAACAATTATAATCATGTGGTCAAAATGGTTTTCATGATATATAGAAAGTTGTAATTGGGGAATCACCAGAGAGTAATTGCCTATATGCTGCGATAGAATGTATGCCCACATTGTAAATAAGAGTTCTACGTTTTCTGTGATTTATGTTCTGTGCTTTCTTGGATAGTATAGTACAGTTTTAGCTGAATTTGTCAAAATGAAATAATCCTCCTGGGGCAGATAGATCAGAAGAGCTTCTATTGTTTCCCCTGGAATTGTAAAAAAATCCCCACCAGAGACCTGACACCTGTGCCAGCTATTATCTATGTAGGTGGACAGTAACTAGTGCAGTGGGTCAGAGCGTGGCAGCTGATCATGCTGGTATTAGTGGGGCGGGGTACTGTCTAGATGCCTTGCAGCACTTTTATCTGCCCTCATGGTTTGGATTTCAGCATCAGGGTCTTAGTTTCATGCCTGCAATAAATTCAGTTGAACAGGATGGAGGGGGGTTGTATAATATGAAGAGCCATCTTGACTCAGTGTCTGTGGCATTATTATAATGTAAAGTATCCATAGAAAATATGAATAATATAATATCATAAACTGCTAAAATCACAGCTTGGGGAGTAGGCCTTTCTTTTTTCTTCTTTCTGTCAACTTGAAAATGAGCATGGCTGCAGCCATTTTCCCTACTCATTTTCAGTTGACACATAGCACAGAGAGAGGGGAGTTTACCAAGTGCTTCACTAGGCTAAACAGATTTTTTTCCTGTGGGAACCAAGGTCATCGGCTGCACTCGGGACTATAGGCTGGGCGTTTCGTGAAAAGCCCACCAAGAAGATGTATTGGGGAACGTAGTAGCTTGCATAGCTTTAGGGGTGGGATTTCTTAAATTTGTATTGGGGATTGTTACATGTCTATTCAGACTTGGTTTCACTTTTGACGTGCCAATACTTTGTATCAATAAACATGTTCTTTGAGGAACTTGCAAGCCTCGGAGTTCTGTTTTATTTGTCTCTATCTGTCGGAACCATAACATTTTCCTTCCCTTCCCTTCCCTTCCCTTCCCTTCATAGGGTTGTTAGCTACATGAACATTTTATTAAAGCACTGGATGATTGATAGACAAGCCCATAATTGGCCTCCAAACATTACTTACATCCCAGTACTCTGAATGGTGAAATTGTATAGCAGGGATTGAGAAAAACTATAGGTGGCAGCAGGTGTTCCATTACTCACTGTCTGATAAGCCTATTCTTGAGCCTTTTTTCCCTGCGGCCCAGGACAAAGCAGCAAACTCTGCCAGTAGAGCCTGTTATATTTTGGGCATTAGAATAATGCTGTGGCAATTCTTATGGAATTTTTGAGTAGCTTGTTGAGAATGTGTGTGTATTACTTTAAAATTTATAATTGCATGCATAGCATTATTTTAAGGCATAAAGACAAACAAACAAAAATAGATACCCGAATGCCCTGTTGCAATTGTCTCCATTCTTTTACTTAATTTCAGGGGTTGTGGTTTTATTTCATTGAGATCCAGGATTATATACTAATGTCAACACAACGAACGGAAGATTGGAATTATGTTAACAAATTTATCATAATTAGTATTACTCCTGTTGTCAAAATGTAGGTCCAAGTATGATCTAGCTCAGTGTTTCTCAGCCTTGGCAATTTTAAGATGCTTCGACTTCCACTCTCAGAATTTCACAGTCAGTATGTTAAACACAAATCATAAAGTTGCTAAGGTTGAGGAACACAGATTTAGCTGAATCAGAATGAGGGACAATGTATATTTTGGTTGAATCTGATTCATGGTATTATGTAGCCATTTCATTTAAGCTTACCTTTTGAAACTTACTGTATCTAGCTCCATCAGCTTTACTTCAGTTATCCTCCAGCTATTCTGGCAGTAAACGATCTCTTTAAATCTCTAAATCTCTGAAAAGTTGTGGTTATAATTTTTTTCTTATATGCTAATATTTGAGGGGTTCTGAAGTGAGGATATCACAATACAATAATACTGATACCGTATTTCTTTCATTCTAATTTATTCATTTTAGTATCTTAAAGATAGCACTTAAAACTTTTTACATTTCACATATCTGTTTTATGTTCTTATTTTCTTAATTGACTTGGTATCTTTTAATTTTAGGTTGGTATACAACATTTGTCAATGTAAACCAGAACTGTAAATAGACCCATGACTGAAAGTTGTCCTATTGATTACCAAAGAAAAGAAGATGCTTTTGAACAATTTTTGTAGTCTTGGAAGAAAAGATAATTTAGTTTCAATTTTTAAAAGATGAAGGTACAGTATATTTAAAGAAGTGTGAGATGAAAGGTTTCTTTTATGTACCAGATGCAGACTGTTTGTCTCTTCAAGTGAAAGCTTGATACACATTGTAAAGTACACGCTGTGCAGCTAGAATAGGTTGCTACTTCTAATTAGGACCCAGGACTCACCTTCATTCTTTAGGAGCTTGTGAAATAGCTTCCTTAATCACCTGCTGGTGCTGCAATAGAAAATCAGCAGTGCGCAATTGTTGCAATGGATAGAACTGATGAGATCTTTTGATAGCATGTGTCGTTCGTTTCTCCAGCACAAGAATAACAAAACAATTTTATATAGTTAATAGCAGAGTGAAGTAGAAACAAATGCCTGATTTGCATTGCCTCATCTAGAGTAAACAATTTTGTGTTAGTTAAGAAATATTAGCAGAATCAAAAAAAACGGCTAAAATTAATAGAAATATAAGGATTTCTGGAGCAGGTCACATATCATGCTAAGCTTTTAAATTGTTGTTTTGATTTTTGTGTGTTATACAACCCAGCCAATCATGGCATATTGAACATTAATTATAGTAAAACAAACTTTAGCTCAGAACAATGTGTAAATCCGCTATTGATATAGAGGAGGATATGTGAAGTAAAACCGTCAGAGGTGATTGTCCTATCAAATATTTCTAATCTAGGGCTTCTGTTCTAGAAGCTGCACAATTCTGAGGGATCACTAGATGGCAACAAACAATAGCGAAAGCTCAAATTCTTTGCTGTCACCTAGTGGTTGAATGGATTTTTGTAGCTGAGATATAGGAGACCTAGTTAATCAAGCCTGCTTTTTTGAGGATTTTGCCTAGGATGGCTCAGATCAGCAAGAAAAGCATAAAATCTTTTATTTTTCTTCTAAATTATATCTATAAATGGGACAACCTAAAGCTCAAATGCTTTGCCATTGGATGGGAGTTACTTCCCTAGTTAACAGTCTCAGTCTCAATTAACATTTTTTTCAGAAAAGAAGAGACACCTTGGAGCTCATGATCCATGGCAAACAGTAATGACAATTTTGTGAATGTTTAGCCTGAAAATATATCTCAACTAGTCAAAGGTGCTTTTTTTCAAAAGGCAACTGGACTGAGGTTTTGCCCCCCCCCCAAGAAGCTTCATCAATTCTGGCAGGATGGTGAGGACGATGGACCCCCAAGTGGCCTCAGGAGCTCTCAGGGAGAGTGCTAATGACCAGATGACTGCAAAGAAATATGATCCTTCTAACCCCCACTCCCCAATCCTATCAGAATTAATCCTTCAATCATTCCCACCAACCTGCCAAAACTGATAATGCTTCTGAGATAAAAAGAGAAAGCTTTTCTTCTCCTCCCTCAAGGAAAAAACAGTCCGGTTGCCTTTTGATAAAAAGTACCTTTCAGACAACTATGACCTGGATGACTGAGAATCTCCACAGACATATATCTCAATTACCTACAGTATCTGTTAACTCAAAGTGGTTAAAGAAAGTTGAAGTGTTGGATCATGAATATATAAAAATTCCAATTTTTCTGTCCTTCAAAAAGCAATTAACTGTTATTTTAATTTGTTATTATTGATTTAAAAAATGTTACAAGTTAGCTAAATAATGTCTTGGAGCCTTTAGCCAAGGTTAGTTGACAGCTGAATTAAAGATTATATGTTTGGGATACCTGTGATTTACTGAAGACTTGAGTGTCATATCTGTCAAGAATTATCTTTTGGCTCATGTGGATCTTAAATGCTGAATTGGACATGTTTAGATAGCTAAAGAGGGTGTGTAGATGAGATCTTCTGGAATGTGATACCTGGAAGGCAACTATAAACTTATCTTTAAGTGTTACAGTAGTAGGATCTGCTGCAAAATGTAACTGCTGTTTTAAGAAACCATTCAGAAAACTATTTTATATTTAGCTCCCTTTTTTGCCTTTGAGTCAGTGACTGTCTGGACAAGTTTTCTTGGCAAGATTTTCAGAAATGATTTGCCATTGCTTTCTCCCTAGGATGGAGGGAGAATGACTGCCCTGCTAAACCGACTATCTACATTTAGTACATACAACTCTGAAATTACTAGCAGGATCCAACAGAAAAATCGCATTTTGCCAATAAAAGGGGAAACTGCTAAAAATTGGTAAAACAGAGAGTGAAAAGGACAACCTAATATCTATGTAATGTCTGGGAGTTATTTATAACCACAATAATTTTGAACTCAGCTTGGCTCCTACAACATATAAAAGAACTCAGTGGGTTTTTTTTTAAGCCTGAAATGCTTAAAAAAGGTAAGATAAGTAGAAAAATGTAAGCAGCTTTTCTAGTAGTGTCCGGCAACCTATAAAAGTTAGGGAGACTTTCTCCAAAAAATGGGAAGCATCTTTTAATGAGAACAAAAAGGAGCACAAACTATGGGTTAAAAAATGTAACATCAACAAATAAGGAATACAAAAGAAAAGGAATAATGAGTTCAGACAAAACTCTTTATATATATTTGTGGGGGGGAGGGGAGAAAAGCATGGAATTAGTTGGGCTATTTGGACAAAAATGAGTGCAAGGATTCCTCAAGGAGAATATGGATAATAAATGGATGAATGATTAGCATCTGTTTCTACTACAGAACATGAGGACAGATACTTCTCTCTATTCCAGAGAGGGAATAGGAACAAGTAAGGCAAAATGATGTAAGAAGAGAAAGTGTTCTAGGACATCTTGGAAGCCTACACTCTAACAAATCATTGGTCTTGATGGCATCCATCCAAAAATTCTGAACAAATATGAAATTTGACCTCTTAGGAAAAATAAGCACCTTGTCAGTGAAGTCTGGCTTAGTGCCAGACAACTGGAAGGTAGTTACTATGACATTGATCTTTGAAAAGGAGCAAGGGTTGATTATGAAATTACAGGCCAATCAGTATGACGACTGTTCTACAGAAATTGGTAGAAATTTTAATCAAAGAAAAAACAATTAAACACTTAGAACAATCTCTGGTAAACATTAATCAGTATGGATTCCACAAGAATAAATTCTGCTTCATTAATCTTTTAAAACTGTTTAAGAGAGTCATCATACATGTTGCTAGATGGAACCTGTCAACATCTATATACTGTAACTAGATTGACATTGCTCTTCATCACAAGCTCTCAAGGAATTAGCCTTAGACTAAAAGGATCTGGCCTTTGGATTGCTAATGGGTTAAAAAAACAAAAAGCAAAGGCTAGGAATAAATGAAAGAAAATGAGAATAGGTGTCAAACCCTTTGCAGGTCCTTACTACCAAGAAGGCTAGATTCCAACAGTCTTATAAACCAGATTTACTAAAAGGAAAATGCGGTTAAGTTACAGAACATTGTTAACTAGTGGTGTGTACAAATTACCCAGGTTCAAGGATTTTTTTTCTCTGATAGAATCTAGTAATCTAAAGCCTAACAATTCTCCTCTATACTTTCAATACAGTGGAAGGAAGATTGATTGATTTAATAAATATCCCACCTTTAAAGAAGCTCAAGATAGCATACATAGTGCTACTTCCCTTTATTTTCCCACACACAATACTGCATGGCTGAGACAGCATGATGTGCCCATAGTCACACAGGGATCTTCCAGGGCTGAAGGGGAACAAAGGTTCCTCCATTCTTAGTCCAATATCTTAACCACAGTGATGTTAATGATTCTTAATATTTTTTAAATTAAAATTATACATATTAAGTAATGTTGAATTACTTTTTAACAGTATTTCGCCAGGTACAAACACCAGGTATATTTCATATCTCTAAGTGGTGCTGATAAGAGTACAAAAATCTTTTATCTCTGATAATGTATGGTGAATTTTTTATTATCAAAAAACTTAGCAGTATACAGAGCATTAGGAACATTTATGAATGTTGACACTATATAGTGGACATATTCACTAAATGGCCATCATAGGAAATTTTTGGTGGTGGGCACAATTTTGATGTTCACAAAAAATTATCCAGATATATGCAAATGTCCCTTAATATCCATTTCCTCAAATGTTCATCAGTTTCTCTAGTAAATCATTTTATATGTGTGTCTGTTTTAAATTATGCTTGTATTTGTGGATGTGAGTGTTGTTTTTTAAAAAAAGGAATAGAAAACTGTCTTGCTGAAGTGAAAATCAAATCTATACAACTGTATTTGTTAGCACAAATGCCTTTGAGTTCCACATACATGTAAAATATTCAGATGTTCTTTTTTATAACAATCACAGCCTAGTTTAATGGCATTGAATGAAATCTTCAGTTATATGTGTCTTTTCTGATACAACATTTTCTGCTTCTGAATTTTTAAAAGTTTCTTCTGAATTGTTGTATTCAGGAAACATTTCTAGATTACATTAAAATAGTTTGGATTTTATCTACTATGTTTCACAAGCTTACATAGATATTATTACAGAAACATTTCAGTGGAGGCAGATATCCTGAAAAATAAAGGGAGAAGGTGAATGGCTTTTATTAACTTTTATTGAGGCCTTTAGATAATTTTTGATTAGGTATTGTTATACTGAAGTGATCACTGGTATTTGAAAATGGTGTTGCATTTATCTGATATGATGCATAAAATTATTTAAAAAATTATCCTGTAGTGAATCATGCTAGATTATATGAATACTTGATATTCTCAATTATTGAATGCTTTCACCATTCACTTCTACTTTTCATTTTCCTGTCCTTTGTAACCATTAACAATACCAAGTCAATCTCATGTAACTTCATGGGTGGTTCCAAACTATTTCCTTTTCTGCAGTTAAATTATTTGACACAAATTGTCAGCCACTTACCTGCTTACTAATAATATTTTTATTAGAATAATGGCACTGAATTCTGTCACAGGGCAATGCTATTCCTAACATCAAAAACATTTCATTCATGGCCTTTTGTGGGTGTATGTGGCTACATTTTACATTGGAGTATATGTTGTGGGTGTTATCACAAAATGACTAGTGTGTTCAGGAAGACTGGGCCCTTCACTTATTGACTGTTAGGAGTTTTAAATATTATTTTAGACAAAAGCATCTATAGTTTTTTATGCTTTTTCGCAGCAGGGAGACATATGTGTAAGAAAAGCATTGGGTTGCAAATATTCAACATATTTTTTTGTGATAAAATTGATGGGACTTAGTTGATTCTCAAAGGCATTTTGGAAAAAGATACTCCTTGAGAGTTGGTGAGATTGTAAATGTAATATACATTAAATAAGTGAATTGCACATTTCTTTGCCTCATTTTCTCTTTAGTTCTATTTTTATTATAAAATGAATTAATCTATAGCTCTATAGGACCCATCAGGTCCTCCTCAATCTTAGGTCCCCTACTAGAGGCCTGGGAGTTTAAAGGTTTTAAATGCAGTATCTTAGCTGTTTTTTAGTGTGGCACTCTTTTGAACAGAGAACGCTGATGTTGTTCCTGAAATCTGTTGAAGCCACTCTCCCAGCATATAATTTACCACCACTGGTACCACTGGGCCCACCACTGGGGCCACTTTGGCTTTTACTTTCCAAAGTTTCTCTTTCGGGTTCTGGTATTTCTCTAACTTCTTATACTCGTTCCTGATCTTGCTATCACTTGGCACTACTACATCTATCACCACTTCTCTTCTTGTCTACTACATAATACCTGGGTGATTGGCAGGTACTTGCCTGTCTGTCTGGATATGGAAGACCCACAGAACCTTAGTCTGTTTATCTCCACTACTTTCTGTGGAATCTTCCATCTTGTCTTGGGAGCATCTAACCCATATACTATGCAGATGTTCCTATACACCATGCCAGCAAATTGATTGTGCTGTTCAGTGTATCCTGTTCCTGTCTGCATCTTACACCCTGTCTCTATATGTTGGACTGTCCCTGAATACTCTATGCTCAGTCTGCACTTCATGTCCTGTGTAGTGTAATATACCCCTTCTTCTATGGATCTGGTATTTAGTGCCTGTTCTTGTGCTGCTATGATCTGTGTCTCACTGTTGTTTTTTAGTCCAAGCTTTTCCAGCCACTGTGATCTCATTTATCTGTCAGTGATACATATCATCATCCCAAGATACATGCAGGATCTTGTCTTTCCATGGTTTGTTCTTTCACCCATGTCTATTGCTGCCTCAAACATTCTTTAATCAACTCATCTTGTGGTGCCATCTTACTGATGTATGGCTGGATGCTTTGCCTTATTCTTTGATGGTACTTAGATGTTGGTGTCTCCCTTGCCTCCTCATCAAGGTTCCAGTGTGACTGTGGGATACCAAGATAACTGTAGCTGGTCTGTGTTCTACTTTATGGTCTGCTGGTATTTCCACCTTATCAATTTTAACTTCCTTCCCTTTCTTAATTACCATTTGACCACAATTTTCCAGTCCAATTAACACCCACTGTCCTCACTGTAGATGATCCATGTTAGATGGATAAGAGAGTTGATGTCTGATTCACTCTTAGTATGGATATCATCCATGCAGAGGAGTGGCTAATGGTAGTTCCTACAAATGTTCGGATGGCATGGTAGGAAGCTTTAATCCATATTGGTAGACTTGGAAGGGGCTAGGATCACATTAAAATAAACCCCTGGTGCACCTAGGGGAGAAGAGATGTGGAATGTAGTGTTAATAAAAAGCAGATGAACAAGCTGTTATAGAGAGAAGAAGCAGATTTAATTGTGGCTCTCTGTACTCTATTATAGTTATCCTTTTCTACTCACTTTTATTATGTGCTCTTTTTAATCACTGCTTTATTCCTATACTTTGCTACATTATATCACCAAGATTGTCTAGATGTATTTGAAATTAATTAAATGCATGACAGCATTTCTGTATCTTTTTTTTTGGGCTTTCCCTAACAAATGGAATATCCTTGCTAAAGCTTATTTGCTTTACAAGCAAAAGCTATCTTGAACAGGAAAAATAATTTCTCTTGTAAGCCAAACAACTTCAATTTGCATTAGTAATTTTTCCGAACAGTACTCCCAAGGCAAATTGGACCTACTATGTTCTCCCCCCTCCTTTTTTTTTGCATTCATTTATTTTGGCTCACTAATGTAGTTCCAAATTCCCGCTTTTAAATATATTACACTTATCATGCAACTTGTTGATAAAAGGTTTTAGGACACTCCTTTGCACCTTACATATTTGTTTCTTACAAATCTATACCAATTAATAAATACCTTTTCTGTATATGTGGGTGTGCCTGTTTAAAAGTTTGGTACAATTCTGCAGCTGTTACTAAGCTCTTCTACAAATGATATACTCATTATGAACAGGGGAATACTTGTATAAAACTTTGAAAGCCATCTGCCTGGCTGGGCTTTGGTAGTCTTTTATGTATAAATGGGTGGCCTGCATATCTACTTTGGTCGAGATTATGCTAGTGCCTGCATGCCTGACACTAAGTGCCGCATTTAATATTAAAGTATTGGATTTCACAGTCAATGAAATAAGAAACTCCTGAGTTCAGTGGTCACTTTACATTGTTACCGGCATCACAAAGGTTTTGTCAATCTTGGCTTAAAAATAAAGTGGAATATCAAATTTACTGCAAGAGAGTTCATTTAAGCATAACAAGTCAAGGATTAAAAGGATGTTAATTAATACATACTAACCTCACAGAATAAAGTGATATAAATTTTGGCTTTGGAGCACTTTCTTCCTCAAATCTTCTTCTTCTCCTCCTCCTCCTCCTCCTCCTCCTCCTCAATATGCAGATACATTATTATCTTCCATTTAAAAAAAGGTACAGTAGGTATATAACCTACAGTACAGTAGGTATATAACCATTTTATATACTACTAGAATTGGATCCAGGTATATTGTTGCTAGATTTTCTATGTTTTATAAAACAAGACATAGTTGACTATGAAAACTTAATAGGCCTGTTCACATAGATTTCTTGGCAACAGAATGAAAGTGATTTGGTATTTCCTTCTTCCAGGAAGTTTTCTACTTTCTAATCTACTTTGCATCTGTGATATTTATCATGATTTTTCTTTTAAGTACTAACTAAGATTGCTTAACCAAGGTTTGCTAGATATTGCTATAAATCTTGGGTGTCAAACTCGCAACGTCACGTGACCTGTCACGACGTATCGCAACTATTTTTCCATTGCCAGCAATGGGGTGGGCGCAGTTTCGCCATGATGCATCCGGCCCCTGGGCTGGCAGTTTGACATCCCTGCTATAAATGGTATTTCACATACTGAAGGCAACAGACTGCATTTACTTGAACACAATACAATTACTTTCAGATTCGAATACATTTAACATAATTAGGCAGGTCTACGACTTCAAAGATTTCCTTATACCATTCTATAAACACAGTTGCCTGGAATTAAGTTCAGTTCACTTTATTAAAACCTATTTCTGGCTATGTGCACTTGGAACTGTATTAGAACATAAAAGAACTCCTAAGCTATTTATTTTGCAATGCAATTGTCTGAGTACAATTACCATAAATGTCATTTGGCAACTGCCCTTATAACACAATTAGCAATACAAATCAATTGTCAGTACTTGAAGACGCATAAATGAGACTGTTCTTTTCCTAATAATGTTTTTATATCTCCATAAGGAAATGACTTGCTATGACACAGTAGTATCACAAGGGAATGACAAACTGAAACTATGAGAAGGCTTTCATTTCATGCTGGTGTAGAATAACTATGCCTACTTATTCCAGCTGTCTTTTAGTCATGTCTATCAAATACATGACACTGGCTACTTCTGTGTTTGCCAAGATGACTATGTAACCTTGTAAACTATGTAAGTTTTTTTTTTTAAGATTGATGTACAAAAGTACATCAATCTTAAAAGGGGGACAGAGGTCGACCCCAAGGCCCCTAACTTGTGGGGTGCCACAGGGGTCGGTCCTCTCCCCCCTACTGTTCAATATTTATGTGAAGCCGCTGGGGGAGATCATCCGTGGCTTTGGGGTGGATTTCCATCAGTACGCTGATGATACTCAGCTGTACATTTCCACCCCAGGCCACCCCAATGATGCCCTTGACGTGATGGCCCGGTGCCTGGAGGC
>NW_015386080.1:1405892-1438388 GCF_001527695.2 Protobothrops mucrosquamatus | reverse complement strand
CGCTCCATGGCATCGGACCTGGTTATCTCCGAGACCGCCTTCTGCCTCAGATTACCTCTCATCGGCCGATACGCTCCCACAGAGAGGGTCTCCTCAGGGTGCCGTCAGCCAGACAGTGTCGGTTGGCGACCCCCAGGGGGAGGGCCTTCTCTGTTGGAGCCCCCACCCTTTGGAACGAACTACCCCCAGAGATCCGGGTCATTCCGGATCTCCCCTCCTTCCGCCGCGCCCTCAAGACATGGCTATTTCAGCTAGCCGGACTGGCCTAAGGGGTATTTTAATTTGGTTTTTAAAATAATTTTAAAAAGAAACGGCCAATAATGAATATTTTATTTTAATCATATTTTAAAATTAGTATTATTGTATTAGTTATCTGTTTTAACTGGCTGTAAGCCGCCCTGAGTCCGTTAGGAGAAGGGCGGGGTATAAATTTGATAAATAAAAAAAAACAGATGAGAATGTCCTCATAATACCTATTCCAACGAATAAGTTCTGCTGATTCTTCATTTTGCTCACTTTAGGCTAAAATTGCTGGTTTCTTTATCCCTTATCCTGAATCATCAAAGTAGATAATTCTATTAATTTGTTAAATTTGTTGACTGTTTTCTAGGCATTGAAATTGGAGGATGGAGGTATACATACACCCAGTGCTTTTTTTTGTAAAAAAAAAAAAAAAAAGTGTCGGAACTCACACATGTCATACAATCCGCCTTGCTTACCCTACAAGGTTCCATCCAAAAAAGGTGTCGGAACTCCGTTCTGGGTGTTCTATGACAAAAAAAAGCCCTGCATACACCAATTTCTCCTCACAACAATCCTGCCAATTAAATGAATTTGAAATGAAACATAAAGTCATTTAGTAAGCTCTATGATGAAGGTAGCCTTGAACATAGGACTCTACTATGCCGTGCTTTCTTTAAAGAAATCAGTACATCAGCTCTTTAATCTCAGTGATTGAGGAATCCAGTCTGGACTATAACGCTGAGATAATTTTTAAAAAAATTGACTGTTTTATCTTTCTCTTTTTCCCCTAACCTGACTTACTCCAAACTTTCAACAAATGTTTCTGAAGCCTCTGAGAAAGTTCTGTCTTAAGCCGGAATCAAAAAGAGTTGTCAGCTAGGATTGCCTTTTTCTTATAACAGACTAATACCACTACAACTGACAGGGAAAATGGACCCAGAATATATTTATTTATATTTTATATTATGATTAATTACATTTCTTTTACTTAATACATACTGCCCACAATCCCCAAATGACTCTCAGTGGCTTACAATTAAAAATAAACTTAAAGAAAAATGCAACAGACCAGAAGAGCACAGTACAAAATTAAAAACAAAACCAAACTGAAAACAAACTCTACAATTCCTCTGGCTGCAAGGCCTGGGAAAACAACCATGTCTTCAAAGGTTTCCTGAATGGAGGAACCGCACTAAACTCTGGGGGAGAACATTCCACTGATCAGGAATTAGAACAAAGTAGATGTATTTCTATGTCCTGCAAGGTGAAATTCTTTAGTTTATGGGACCCAGAATACAGTTTCCCAGCTGATGGTGATAACTTGATGTATAAGATTCAAAAATGGTATAATTTTGAGGAAGGACATTTCCTTTATTTCATTCTTATTTTTATATCTAAGAAATCATTCATAAAATGTGCAGTCAGCTGTGTAGTTTTTTTTCATGTATTAGAATATATTAGAATGGTCTCTTTCAAAAATAGAATGCTGCATTTCTGGATTTTTAGATATGTGGACTTATGTTAAAATGATAAACTAATATAGAAAAATTAGAAGCTTGATGGCAAAAATATCCGCGTACCTGAAGGATCATTCTCAGGAAAAATTTATCTCAATGTGGAGAAGATGGATAGATTATATTCAGAGAAAGTATGAATTGAAAAATTACTATGTAGCTTTTGATTAACATAAGATGTATATTAAAAATTTTGTATGTATTTTAATGTTTATTTTAGAGTCAGAGCAAGTTTATACTAGTGTGTAGTAATATGGAGTAGTTATGAATAGATTTGGATATTTTTTTGTTTATTTCCTAGATTAGCTTTGGGAAGTCCAGGGGGGGGAGGGGGAAAAGGGTAGGTTTGTATTATAGATTTATATGTATGATTTTTTTATTTTTAAGGAGGTGTCCGGTGATACCCCAACTGCACAGGACGGGATGGTTTGAGGGTGGAAGGGAAGTAGGAAAGAGGGAGGAAGGCGGAGTGGTGGTAGAATGGGAGGAGGAAGGAGTGGCAAGTGGAAGAGGGTGGTGCGGGAGGGGTACACCGGACACGTCTGTGAATGTTTTGTTTAGTTTCACTTTCTTTGGTTGATATTGTGATAAAAGATTTATGTTTGTGTTTTTTTTAAATGAAAAATAATAAAATTTAAATACAAAAGAAAAATTAGAAGCTTGAAGACGTTCTCAAGCTATATAAATAAAAGAGCATTACATAAATCTCCTATTTAATCACATCATTCACATCACATACTATACGTTTGGCTGAAAAACTATAGTTTAGAATTAGGACTTCCCTGGTTTAGAAGTATTTATTAGTTAATATATATTTTGTTCTTCTAGGCACTGATGAAGGTTTGTCATCTAATAAAGATTAACTACATTAGTTTGAATATAATATGCATATGGAATATTTTCTATTAGTCTGTCTACCTGTCTGCTTGTCTATCTATAACTGTAGCATATATCAAAGGAGCACAACTTTTTCCAGAGCAAGGGTCTCACTTGATTTTTGAATGCATGAAGCTAAACTCTTAAAGTTGCATGTTGAGTCAACCTTAGCTCCTAGATTTGACTGGAATTAATTAACATTTACACTTTAATTACAATTAAATTAAATTACTTTCCAATCATGCATATAATAATTTTCTGTTCTACCACATTAACAGCTGCAATTTTGTACAAATTTGAAAATGTCTCTACTTTACTCCAGGATTTGGGGCTACATCTGCTTGGGACTTCATGTTTTGTTCCCCTGCTAAACATCGCCTGTTAAAATCTGACATAAGACTACTTTTCCAATGGCAATTTTGTAATAAAAAATATTCTCCATGAAAAGATATCCAGTAATCATCTGGAAAAGTTTTAATTTATTTTTTGGGATCACTTTACTGTGTGCTATTAGACTGACAGTAAGTGGCTTATTATGCTGTAATGTGTTATAATCAAGAGCCTATTTAGAAAGGAATATATGCACCAGACAATTAAATACTGTGAATTTAGTGTATTTTTAAATACATTCCTATATAAAAGAGCAAAGATATATGGGAATAACTTTAAGAACTGGGGGTGGGGTGGGGGTGGTAATATTGCCTGAGAAAGGGATAGATAAGAGAGGACCTAGCCCATAGCTGTATAATGGGAAGAGCAAGACACTCAGAAAAAAAACCTCCCTAACTTCACAAGCTGTAAAAGAGACAGTGGGACATTTGTACTGTCAGACATGCACATTTCTATGAATGTAGCCTTAAAGTAAAGTAGAATTATCTCATTTGGTCATGTTTCCTGTCTGGTCTATCTGACAAAGGTAGACAAAAAGTCAATTTAAATATAGTAGGCAAGATCCAGATTTTTGGTTACTTCATCATAATGGCATTTGATATAAAGATCTAGAAGGCTAATTCTTTATAACTTGCCCAAGTCCTCCCACACTATTTCAGGGGACACTCCAGCTCTTCTTAATACATAATTAGGAAATACAGAATATGTATTATTTAAAAATTAAACTTATGTTCCTCTGAATTTCACTGGGGGTATACTTATTGGTCTACAAACCAATAACAATAACAACTTACATAATATTTGCATACATATTAAAATATATAACCTAATTGCAAAATATTGTTCAGAAGAGTTTCATTTTCATCAGTTTCTAGAAAACTATTAAGAAAGCTGATTTAGCTTCAAGTAGAAGACTACTCCACAGAAGTGGAAAAACAACACCAGTAGGGCTTCAGCCTCCTTTGCCTTATAAAATTGGGAACCCCCTAAAGGTTTTCCCGAGATGAATCCACTGATAGGAATAATTCTGATAGAAAAAAACAGTCTTATAGGTACCAAGATGCATAGCTATAAAGGGTTTTGTAGATTAAAACCAACACATTGAATTGCAGCTAGAAATCTACTTATAAGTTAATGCATTAGCATGACACAGGTGTAATGTGCTAATGGAAATAAATGTCACACCTGGGATTCTACTATATTTGAATAAAGAACCTATCTCAAGTTGTCCTCAGGCAAGCTGATAACTAGAGCATATTGATAGGAACATTATTAAAAGTGAAAAATTTTGTGGAATGATGGAGTTGCCCATATAAAGAAAATGGCTTATGCAAAAGAGTTTCAATTTATTTCCAAACCAGTTAATCTTGATTTAACTCAAGAATCAGAAAGTATAATATTTCATGGTAATTCAGACATAGATGATACATGTTTATGAAGAATCAGAACTACAGTATGTTTGCTACATATAGATTTACTTTATATTGTTATTGGCTATCCTGGTGGCATATATTAATAATTTCAAAGCAAAATCAAGTAAGTCAGGAAACAGACAACAGTGAATTAAAATTGGCCAGTTTCCTCTTTTGAGAGTAATCTACAGTGTAATATATACCAGTGGCAGGTGGAAATATGTTGGATTCCAACACAGAGACCCCAAAAAACACTTATATAAACCTAAACCTTGTCTTTATACATTCCCACTACTTTCTTAATTAGTCACTATTCCAGGCTAAATAGATGGATTTATCTGAACAGAAGGCAGGAATACAGAGAATGTAAACAGGCAATCATAACCAATGGACACTTTGATAGTTAAAGATAATGGGAAATAGTATCTCCTCTTCAAAGAGAAGTAATGCAAAAGGATGTGAGAGGTTTAAAAACAGACTTGTTAACATTCTGAACTGTAATTCCTGCTTATTCAAAAACTGTCAGATATTTTCTATGACTGTTATTTCATTCTGTAAATATGTCAAATTAATGTGATTTTTTAAAAAAAGTTTATGGCTACCTGAATCACAAATAGGTAACCCCAAGCACCTTACAATATTCTTCTCCTTTAATTGTAATTTTCCAGTGTCCAATTTTTAAAATTTTTATCTTATTTTTTAAAATATTCAAAAACAAAAGTACTGTCCCATGGAAAACAAGGGAAAATCTTACTTCAAATTTATCTGGACCCTTGGTACATTTGTAACTTTCTAAAAACAAAGTTTTAATTACCCCTTTGCTATTTATTCTCAATTCTTTTTAAGATGATAAGCTTGTAGTTAACATTTTCTTTTGCTAAGGATTGAAAGAAACTTACCCAATGTGTCAAACTTGTTGATCCAAATATCTCTAATAGCTGAAAAGCAGTTAACAAGCAGTTTCTGAAAGAGATTAGAAAATTGTATTCCAATATTACCAATTATATAATATTTTCTTTTCAGGTCCTCCTGGTAAACGAGGTAAACGAGGAAGAAGAGGAGAGACTGGTAAGTTTTTAAACATAAAAGTAATGCATTTTCTTTGTATGATATAAAAATATTATTTCTAGTCTGTTTGCTAATAGATTAAGTTAATGATGTTTATTGGCTGCCTTTGTTAACTCAACAACTATACTCAATGAGGGATGAGAGATTATTAGAGAACACAAAAAGGATAATAAAACAGGACTGCCTTGAACAACTTCTGCCCTATAGATAATTGGGGCTACAGCTTTTCAATCTTTTGCCACTTGCCATGGCAACTGATGCGCTTGAGAATGAAATTTCCAAGTGCCTGGAAAGGGGTCTAGGCCAACTCACCTTGGAACAACTTGCCGCAGAAGAAATGGTGGAATTAAATCATTAAAGAAAGGATGAAAAGATGGGATAAAATGAAATGTGAATGACAAAAATTAAAATAATTTTTAAACTGTTTTAAATAATTGAATTGTTGAATTGTTCTGTGGTGAGTTGGCCACAGCGAGTTGTCCTATGGCAAATTGGTCGTGGCAAAATGGCCATGGCAAGTAGAAAGCGACGAGTTGGTCACTGCAAGTTGGCCACAGAAAGTTCTCCCATTTCACCTAGAAAACACACATTCCATTTTTTTAGAGGCAAGATTCCCTCTTTGGCACAAGGAATGATTATTGTATGTATCCTTCTGCTGAGTCTTCATGCAAGGATAAATAAAAGAAAATCAGCATATTTTTATAGCCTAAAGGATATTGCCAACATTGTCATACTTTGGTGCTTTGCTGTGCATTTATTTATTTGTATCCCACCTTTATTATCTTTGCAAATAACTCAAGGCAGCGAACATATCCAATAAATACATATTTCATATGTATTTATTTTTTAGTAATTTTGATTATGTTGTGACTTTTATCAATTAAACCATTATAAATTAAGATAACTACAAAATCCATTATAGCAACCTTCTTTTGTAAATCTACAAAATATAGATAATCCTTGACTTAGAACTATTCATTTAGTGACCATTCAAAGTTATAACTGTACTGAAAAAAGTGACTCACAACTGGTCCTTACACATACAACTGTCACAGCATCCCCACAGTTGCATTATCAAAATTCAAGCATATGGCAACGTATTTATGATGGTTACAGTGTCCTGGGGCCCTGTTATCACCATTTGCAATCTTCTTAGCTGGCTTCTGACAAGCAAAGTTAATTGAGGAAAGGGGATTACAGTGATTCACTTAACAACTATAGCAAAAAAGGGCGTGAAATCAGGTGTAATTCACTTAACAACCACCTTACCTAACAATGGAAATTCTTTTCCCAATTGTGATCATAAGTTCAGGACTACCTGTATATCAATGAGTGAATGAAAGTCTGTAATTGTCATGCCCCTGAAAAAAATCTTTCAAGAGAAAGGAAAATTCAGCTTATGCTAATTTTACTCCTTAGCTCTATTTGCATAGAATGTTATGTAGTTCAACAATAAAATAATCAACATAAAAGGTATAAAACACAACATTAATATTAATTTATTCCTCATCATTGGATCAGAGGTGAAAAGAGCAGGAAAACATCATGCTTGTTGGGTCATATATGAATTAAAGGGATTTTAATAAGGGATTTCAATGAGATATCTTATGTGTTTAAATATATGACATTAATAAAGGAAACTAAATTGTTTTCTGTTAGGAAAAAAATCATGTGCATTAAATATATCTTTAGATTAAGACCATTAAAATAAAGAAATTACTTTAGCTGATTAGTATCACATTGTTAGCAAAAGTCTAGTTATATTAAAGTAAATTTCAATATCCACTGTTCTAAATGCCTTTTTGCAACATGAAGTCAAGAGAAAAAAGAAAAATTAATGAAAAGGTATTGATCTGATGGTTATCACTACCCCTTTTAATAAGGGTAAAATAAATATTTTATGTTGCGTGACAGCCTCAAGAATAGAGTGTAAAAAATTAGGAAAATGTGCTAATATTGCTTCACAAAATATGGCATTTTAAGAGGGATCTTGCACAAGAGAAATAAAAAAGGAGAGGACATTTAAGAAGCAGTTTTTGGCTCTTTTTCCATCTTGGCAAAAATAGATGGTAAAAATATAGATCCAACCAACTCTACCTTTATTCTAAAATTAAATGCTATGGGGAGAAATTAATATGAGTTTACTTGGGGGATGGATAGTAGAATATAAGGTTAATGTTACCTGAGAAGAATATAAATGTTAGGAGTATGACGCTTCAAAATGATTTTAAAAAGGGGTTTAGGCCTTGCCTGACTTTTTTTCAGGCCTGAAAGTAGAATTTAAGGAATTCTACTTTAAGGAATTAATTCATTAATATTAATGTAACTCTTAAAACAGCCATACTGTTTTAATGAATAATGGAAAGGAACTACATTTATATAAAATCTGACGCACTATTTTCAATGCTGTATTGATGCTGTAAAATAATTTTAAATAACAGTGATCAGTGATAATTTTTAATAATAGTGATCATGTTTAGCTAATCTTCAAATAATATTAGTCTTTTAAAAGCTCACAAGTCTATATGTATTTCTTCTTTTCTTCTGTTTTCTTTTCACAGGACCTCCCGTAAGTACAACTGTTGTACTATTGGATCTTCTGTTTATCAAGATTAGGAAAAAAGGTGTTTTCAATAATGGGTAAAAGTGACCAATATGTTAAAAGTACCAATTTCTGTCCAAAAAGCAGTCAGTTTTATTATTAGCAATTTTTAAACTTCAACTCATTTTGGGGGAGCAAGGAGAAAAACACATTATTTTAAACTTAATTTCAAAACTCGTGTGCATAAATATTTAATATAGTATGCTAGATAGATCAATGAGTGTTTTAATTTTATTTTATAATAGCACATTATAATGTTATAATAATGTTTTGTCTCAATTTGTTAAAAAAAAAGAATGGAAGTGCTCAGCTGAAGCCTTGTCCATCCAAAAGTCTACATGATGGTTTAATTTGTCTGATTTAAAGATGTAAATGTATATACTAATCAGAATGTGCTAAGTTTGTACATTAAGTAAAAATGGCATATTGATCTTTATCCTGGAAAAGGAATTGTCAGCAATGGTGCTAGGGATCAATCTCACAATATCTTCCACACCATGCACTCTTTCAATATCATCCACCCATTTCATTCCTTTTTTGGACTGAATTAATAGTAAATCAGTAAAAACTACATTTTTTTAATCTTCTACAACCTTTACTGTACAATAAAATCTCAATTTAGGTGACCATTTGTGGGGTGTCTGCAAATTCTGAATTCATGTTATTTGTGTCTATCTATATCATTGACCATATTTAACAAATAAATCATAGATTTAAAGACCATTAGTCCATTAACAAGAAATCAAGATTTAAAGATCATTAGGCCATTAAACAGAGATCAAATCCAAAATCCATTTCACAATTGTTTTACCAACAAGCAGAATTCACATATTATCTATTGCTAAATTTTGGTTGGTGAGTCCAATGCAGGTGGGATGGGGTTGAGCGCCGCTTATTGGATGCCCCAGGCTCACATACAACTGGCCGTCACTGACGGCCAATGAGGGGCAAGGTGCCAATGAACTGCAGCTGTTGCTGGGCACCTCCAGCCCCCGCTTCCTGTCCTCATGCCCAGGGGGAGCACCCAGCTGGGGTGGGGTGGGGTGGGTCCGAGGTGGTGGGGCCATCTCACCATCTCCAGGGTGGCTCCACAGGCCAGATCTAAACACATCATGGACCACATCTGTCCCACAGGGCTTGAGTTTGACATGTCTACTTTAAAGCATGCTTGTCCAACCTTTTGGATTGCCCAGGCTGCATTGAATTAAGACGAATTCATTGTCTTGGGCTGCATACAAAACATACAAGATAGTCAATGTATATAAATAAAAAACTTCATTTGCTTTTTATATTTTTATTAACCTGTGAGGCCACATTAATAGTTATCCAGGCAACACATGGGCCATGGGTTGGACACGCCTTCTTTAATGTATTATTGGTGACTAGATGAAATTGCATTAAATTGTTATTAATAATAACAACAACAACAAACTACTTGCTAGAATGTCCATCCTGACTCAATTTTAAATGAATCAGAGTTCCTTGGCTAGGAGTACTTCTCACATCAATAGCAACACAATGGTAGATATCACAACATACCATCCATGTTTTTCCTGGGAACTCCTCATTATTCTTTACATTTGTAAAAAAGGCATTTCAGCTTTTGCTGCTACAGCAGAGAAATAGCTCTAAGTTTGTGGAGGCAGTCCAACAATACTATGAGAGGAACAGTAGCTTTCTTCAAACTATCCATTTAGTAGAATCATCAAGAACTATTCTGAAGTTTTTGTGAATTACTTTTCATAAAACATCATTTCAGGTAATCTATTTTCTCCCTCTGTATTATAATGTCTGGCTTAGTAGATTTTCTCTCATTTGCAAAGCACATTCTACAACTGAATCTCTCATAGAAATGTAGTTATTTATGTGTGGATTTAGCAAGGGATATGGTGGACTTTGGTTAACTTTGCTCATCCTGCATAAGAGGTAACAGAACCAAACTGCTACAGGTGCTCTGCACATGTGGATAAAGTCACAAAAAACTTGAAGATAAATTTTAATTACATTTTGAGATTCTATTTCTCATCTCCTTATCTCTATAAGCATATGTACCTACCCTCTTCTCATTTAGTATTCTGTTCCAATGACTTGGTTTTTATTCCTAAGTGCTAGAGAGAGTGAGTGAGAGAGAGATCATGGTTATCTCATTCAAGTAAAGTTCTCTCTGTCCCTATCTTTTTCTGAATTGCTTTTCTCTGCAATTCAGTGATTCCATAAAATGTGCTAATAGGAAGTTAATAGGGCCAGCTCTGTGACTTTAATTAGTTTATTAGATTCCTCACGCTCTGCTCCTGTCTGAAACAGACCAGACCTTAATCAGTTTCACACTGAAGGCTTTTGTTATTAGATCTACAAAATTTGATCCTAAATGTACATGTTGGTTGGAAAATGAAATTTTTATTAGTGCCATCTTTTTGAATAATTGGTAATCGAAATAGTCTCTAAATGAGACTAAAAAGCATAAATTCACTGAATTGAGTATTTGCTAGGCTTGTTAGCTGGAAAGCTGGCAACCCAGGTGCAAGGCCTGACCAACAGGGTAAGCTCGCATCCTCGTCTCAACTCCTGCCAACCTAGCAGTTTGAAAGCATGCAAATTTGAGTAAATAAGTAGTTATCACTTATTGGGTGGGAAGGCAACAGCCTCCATGATGTCATGCTAGCCATATGATCACAATAATACAGTATACATATAGTACCATTTATATTCTGCAAGTTTTGACTGAAGAAAATTTGAATTCCAAAAGACTTGTTATCTTCCCCATCTAATTGTGGTCTAGATGTTCTTCGTAAAAAGAGACATCAGTGTGCTGAGTTACATTTCCAATTAATGTACAGAGTAAATACAGAGTATCTTACATCATTCAGTGAATACTTAACCAATATTATTTAATTTCATCTAATTCAGTCAGGGTCATCCAGGAAGAAATGGCTATTCAGTAACTGTTCAATCATATATTTATGGAAAGCTTCTATTAACCTGCTTTTTTTCATTATCTTTTTGTTAACTATGGTTGAGTAGGATATACAAATTTGTCTTTTTTATTTTGCCGAAAATTTTCTTTATTTCATTTAGCAAATTTGTACGTAGAATCGTGTAACTAAAACTAATTGCATACAGCAATATATGTCTTGGAGTCAGTATAACCATTATATGAATTCTGTTTATTGAGTTTAAACATTCTTAAAAGACATAATAATTTAAAACATTACTTGAAGATTCATCTTGCATATCACTGTTCTTTATTCAAACATTATTTGTTGGGAACTTCATCTGTAATTCCTACAGCAGGCTTGTATTCTAATAGAGTTAAAATTTACTCATAATTAATAGTTTTTTTTAAAAAAAAATAAAGCTTGCTACAACTGCATTTTTCTAAGAGAGGTGAAACTGAGTTTGTCTACTGTTGTAAAAACAACAAAGGATTCTGTAGCACCTTCTAGATCAGAGTTCCTCAACCTTTTGGGCACCAGGGACCGGTTATGTGGAGAGAGATTTTTCCGTGGACCGGAGGGGGCATAGTTTTGTGTGTTGCCTGCATCCCACAGATGGGGCTTTACTTGTTTGTGCGGCCCAGTTGCTGGCATACTGTGGCCTGGTACCAGTCCACAGATTGGGGACCCCTGTTCTAGACTAATTGATTTATAATGACATACGTTTGTGGTCTACAACCTACTTCAAAGCTAATGTAATCCTAATGTGAAGTCTTTTAGATCCCAGAAGATAGTTTAACTTTTAATAATATGCATAATAAACTTCTAAAAATTACTTTGTAAGTACTTCTGCTTTGTGCTAATTATTTAAATAGCCCTACATCAGTGCACGCACCCAAGAAAAAATAGCACTACATTAAGAGTGTCATTAACTGTAATATTCCTTAACTAAATGGCATCTTTTTGTCAGGGTTATGTACAAGCCTGAAAAATTTCAAACTTCAGTGTATTGCAAAGAAGCACTGCCATCAATTATGAAATAATGTATTCTGGATAGGATTGCAGATTTATTAATCTGAAATAAAAAATTCCTATGAAATACTATTTCCATTCATATATAAATACATTATACGAGCACATAGCAGACCATAAATATAGATGGCCATGTTAGTTCAATATCTGATTTTTCATTGTGGTCAGCTATATGCCTTTGGGTACTCATAAGCATGTGATAGAGATAGAATTCATCCCTGCCCCAACTTCTCAAGCAAAATTGGGCTGCAAAATGATGATTTGGCCATGCAATTTCTTCAGTTGTTTTAAAATAGTAAAATTAAAAAATGAGAATATGTTCTCTTCATCTGAAATAAAAAAGAAAATAATAGCAATTAAGAATAACAGAAATAATAGGAAATGTGCCTGGCTGTTAATGTATTGATTCAAATCAGCAGGTCAATGAGAAAATCAATTGAATAATAACCAAAAATGTTTATAGTATATTCACAAGCACACATATTTCTTGAAGTTTTATTTTTTAATCTCAATGCTCAATTCAATTTTAGACTTCCTTCCAATCTCTGGTTTAATCTAGCACTTATTTACAGGATCTTAATTTCATTCTGCTTTCATAAAGTAGGAGGAACATCCCTTGAAATACAAGATGCTGATATCTTTAAACAGAACACTGTTTCCTTTCATACAATCTTCATATTTTTAAAGAGGATTATTTTCTCTTCCTGCCTGTAATACATTTCAAAGCAGAGCTTACATACATTTTGTTTTTCTTCATATACATCAATGACTTCTTTTTTTAAAAAAAGAGCTGCCTCTTGAGTCATAGAAATGGTTCATTCCTTTTATTGCCCTTTTTGTTTGCTTCTTAGAATAAATAGAGACCATCCTCTTCTGGTCCTGAGATACTTGACTTACAGTGAAATAGCCTACAGTTTATTATTATTATGGTTGGTTGCACAGTCACCAGATGTTTAAACTGGATTTGGCATTCTTATCCACCTACCAAGTCCTTCCCAAGAACCTGGAATAGGCAGATGTTATTCAATAAGTGCTCCAGTTGTTTTGGCATTGTACCCAAAGGCAGCTATAACTATGGAACATTGTGTTTTGTGATTTTATCCAGTTCTTTCTCTTTTCTGCCTTCTCCAGATAGTGCAGAACACTTTAGCTTCTTCATTTTCTATTACTTTTTCTGTGTTGTGGTTCCACCAGTTATTGCTTGCAGCAAATTGTATTTCTTGCGGATCTTCCAATGCACCATTGTTGCTACTTTGTCATGCGGTGGTCTGTAGTCAATCTGTACAATCTTCTTGCAACAGCTAACTAGGTGGCCCGCTTTTCTTCAGCTTCTTTGCAGAGACGGCATTTGCTGTATGTTGCTGTCTTCTCTATCCTGGCTTTGTATGCATTTGTTCTTAAGGTCTTTCAGTCTCTTTCTTCAATTTTCCTGTTGTAGTCAGATCTTTTATTTGCTTTGTCTGATTTTTTTTTTAAATGTACTGGCCATGTAATTCTTTACCTTGTCATGTGTGTTTTCTGCTCTTCATTTGGCCTTTCTTACAGGCCAGTTTGGTCTCTCCAAAAATGTTATTATTTACAATCTTATATGGACACTTATATCATACAGTGATTCCTAGGTGACTCACAACAATCCGTAAAACATAGTTAAAAACATATTTTCCCCCACGGCACCAAACCATATATCCTCGCAGCTCAACACACACACACCCATTCTACCCTAATGCTTGGGGCATGGTCCTCTGGAAAACTAAACGGGTACTATTTAGACTGCAAAAATCTATATCTATATAGATGGCAACTCACCTCAGTTCTGTACTTCACTAGGTGGCAGCAAAGAAATACAGAAATGTGTATCCTCATTTATGGATTATCTGAATTGTGCAGCCACAATTGTGCAGAACAGTCAAGGCAGGCCTATAATGAAAGAAGTTGGGTTCTCGTGTATGCAGAGCTATTTATGCACAAGCGCTCACATCTTGCTAAACTGCTAAAGGGTTCTATTCAGAAATATGTTTTTATTTCAGACAGATATTCTGACTTCTGATTGGTAGTAGTCTTGATTGATTGAGCTTTCAGCTTTCACTAAGAGTTAACCATTCAAACTTTTCATAGACTGGTGTAAAGAAGTGGATTAGAGAGTAGGCTTCACACAGCTGTGATTACTTATGTTTAATATACTTCACCAGCATAGCCTCAGTTTATATGCCTAATCAGTGCTATAATGCAAGACCAAAATTTCAAAATAAATTATTTGAAAGATCAGTTTTGAATGAAACTAATTGGCTGTGGTTTCCTCAAGTAGTGCAATTCATTAGCCAGTCTTCAATATATTCCTAAGTAGGAAATTACTTAAACATTTCCATTTCCAACTACCGGTATGTGGATCATTTATCTAGGGGTTCCTCCCCCATATACAGGATGACAGAAAATAACCTATTTTGACTTTTTGTCCTTCAACTGTGCAAAAGTGTGATTTAATATTACAATCAAGCATACACATTTCAAGTATTCTTTTCTGTATATGATTAAAAGCACCTGTTGCTCTTAATTTCTTCTGTCAATCTAAATAAGTTTAGAATGGAGTCAGTTAGTTGATAAGTTTCTGGTGTTAGAATGGATGTGGGGTAGGGATTTCCAATAAGCAACATTTAAAAAAAAATGGGATACACTGAAATGTATAATTTGTTCTTTTGTGAAACATTGCCTCTTACATTTATAGATAATAGATAATAATGGTAATGTATTGACTAAACTTAACATTATGTTATTTATCAATTCTCATTCAAATAAACATTGTTAGCGTTCTTTGGCAAGTACATATATGCAAACCATTTGTTACTATAAAAATAATATGCAAAGTAATAACTTTTTGTATTAGATACAGAAACATAGCAGTGTGATATAGCAGTGAAGATGTTGAAATAGAGAGGACGAAGTCCAAATCCATAAAAACTCATTGAATAAAATGTTGGGCTTGTCATTCTTTGTCAATCTTCTAAAGTTGTGCAGAACAGGAAACAGATTGCCCAATAAGGTAGAACAAAGCTTTGGATAAACTATATTAACACACCTTGCAAATCTGATTATGTTATCTGATTACTGGGGTTCAAGTAATGCTTCTGTCCTTTTGTTTTTGGAAGATCTTCTGAATACTGCTCTCAAGGCCATTTCCATAGCTGTCTATAATCTACCAAATTATTATCATCTTGAACTATTTTGGGCTTTGTATATTGTATTCAACCATTTTCTTTGACTAGTCAATAGATCTAGCAGTTTTTCAGTTATAGAGCTATGCAAAAGTCACAGTTGCACAGTTGTGCTAATGCCATATATTTTAAATAATGAATTTACTAATTTACATTCAATCAATGTTTGATCTTTGGTTTGGGTAGCTCTTGAAAATGTCTATTCGGTGGTTAAGCCAAGACTTTGGGAGCTGCAACCCAAGCAAAGTTTTAGCTAGCCTTCTAAGTTTGCATCATCAATTTGCTTACAAAGTAGGTTTGCCTTTTTAATGTATTGTGTTATTTGAAAATAATATTTTATCAGATTTCTGCTTTTAATATTTTTTTTCTAAGTCTTAAATAACTTTAAATTATAAGTTATGTTGATTATATTGTTCTTAGCTGGCTACTTTAAATAGAAAGGCATGGAAAATATTATGTAACAAATGAATAAAATATGAGTTTTAACAATTATGGGTCTCAAGTGCTATTTCATTATAGCTCAGAGAATCTAACTATATAAGGAAAGACATTCACTATAGTTAACAAGGAGATTTCAGAGCTGGAAAACAGGCAACCAAAATCAAACAGCTTCCCTAAAAGGACAGAGTGTAACATTATTTTTAGGAAAGAAAGAAAGGCAGATTAGAACAGATAAAATATGTAGCTTGTAAAATGTGGATATAGAAATGTTTCTACCTCATCAGTGTTTTCTCAAAAGCAGGGAGATCCAGGACTGAATAAAGGAAGTTCAATTTACACTGAACATAATTTGTTTGGAATTTGTTGCCATCAAATATGGTGATGATCAGTCATTTAAATGGTTTGAAATGAATCCACCTGTTTTCCATAACTGTTGACAAGTTGTTTCCTGAATGGAATTACCAAGATCACTATCTCAAGCTTTCTTTATATCATATGGCGGATTTCCTATTTCTAATTGGAGTGATAACCTATACATTTTTGAAATTGTTCCTTTTGGTTGTCCTAAATAATGAACTATTGAAGTCTCGAAATTAGTGTAAGGCCATATTGCGGAACCTCTAACATTTCTACTGCCCAGAACACATTTAAGTTGAAACTAAAAAAGCCACTCTACCTTATCGCCTATTTGTTGCTTTGTCTGATCTTCATTGAGAGATTCACCTTTGATATGAAAATCTTTTAGCCTATAAAGATTATAGGCTCTCAAATGTTCTATTATAACCAAACGATAATAATTATACTGATCTAAATATATTATCAAAGGAATTAAAGGAGAAATGTCCTTTATCAAAGCTATGTTTTTATTATTCAAAATTTAAAGCATTGTTTTAGTAAAATATTTTCCATCTGTTTTATTTTAGAAACATGTTTTGGATGAAAAAAACCACTGATATATAAACTTATTTGGCTCTAACATAGTTTTCAATTTTAATCCATTGTTTAGAAGAGTTTCCCATAGTAAATGGAATCATATGTCCTGTGTTGCTTGATAATATATTGACAAATTAGGACATGTCGCAGCCTCTGAGGTCTATATAATATTATTTTCTTTACTCTTAAATTTTTTTTGTTTGAAAGCAGATGCTTTCTATATTTTTTTTATTGTTGCCACTATTATTTGAAGCCTGTTCTATAACTGCCTCTGTAAGGCATTGAAATAAAAAGTTTACCATGCTGCAATTCACCCTAAAATACTGAAATGTTTTGAATCCCACTTTTTTATTTCCTTATTTAATTTATTCTATGTTGATATATAGGCTCTGTTCTGGGCCCAGTGCTCTTCAACATCTTCATCAACGATTTGGACGAGGGGATAGATGGGAAATCATCAAATTTGCAGACTACACCAAGCTGGCAGGAATAGCCAACACTCCAGAAGACAGGCTTAAGATACAGGAGGATCTGGGCAGACTTGAACACTGGGCGCTATCTAACAAAATGAAATTCAATGGTGAAAAAAGTAAGGTTCTACATTTAGGCAAGAAAAAACAAATGTACAGGTATAGTGAAGGGGGTACCGTGCTCAATAGTAGTAACTGTGAGAGGGACCTCGGAGTCCTAGTGGACAAAAAGGCCAACACAGTGCTGGGCTGCATTAACAGAGGGATAGAATCAAGATCATGTGAAGTATTAATAACACTTTACAATGCCTTGGTAAGGCCACACTTGGAATACTGCATCCAGTTTTGGTCACCACGATGTAAAAAAGGTGTTGATACTCTAGAAAGAGTACAGAGAAGAGCAACACAGATGATTAGGGGACTGGAGGCTAAAACATATAAGGAAAGGCTGCTGGAATTGGGTATGTCTAGTTTAATGAGGAGAAAGACGAGGGAGGACATGATAGCAGTATTCCAATATCTCGGGCTGCCACAAAAAAGAGGGAGTCAAGCTATTTTCCAAGGCGCCTGAAGGCAGAACAAGAAGCAACGGATGAAAACTGATGAAGGAGAGAAGCAACCTAGAACTAAGGAAAAACTTCCTGATACTTAGAACAATTAACCAGTGGAACAACCTGCCTCCAGAAGTGGTGAATGCTCCAACACTGGAAATTTTTAAGAAGAGACTGAACAGCCATTTGTCTGAAATAGTATAGGGTTTCCTGCCTGAGCAGCGGGTTGGACTAGATGACCTCCAAGGTCCGTTCCAACTATTATTATTATTATTATTATTATTATTATTATTATTATTATTATTATTATTATTATTATTATTATTATTAATAATAATAATAATAATAATATTTCTAGTAATAGTGATATCTAAATATTTTAAAGATTTATATGCCATTGTAATCTCTAAAACAAAGGAGACTTCCTTTTGAGTTTTTGGACATAGTTGACAGCTTAATACAGTATAGCTGACTGGATAAGAAGGAGTAAAAAATTTATCATCTGCAAATAGATTTAAAAGATATGTCTTATCTCCCATTTCATCCCACAAATCTGATTAATAGAACTAAACGCTATTGTCAATGCATCTATGGCTAGGTTGAATAGTAAAGATGATAAAAAGTAATCCTATTTTGTACCTTTTGAATCATGATAGGATCTGAATCATAACTGTTCAATCTTACCTGATCCCAAATTTGAAGTTAATTAATATTGAAGTTAAATTTCCAGAAAGTAAAAAGTTTTAAATATACTGTATTTATAGAACCAATGGCTAGGGAAGACTTACTAATTTTACTTTGTATAATTTTTAATGATTTCTTGATAGGGAAATGTTTTTATTTGCAATCAAGCAAATAGATTGATCCATATGATGGAATGGAATAGTGTAACTGGAAGGGACCTTGGAGGTCTTCTAGCTCAACCACCTGCTCAGGCAGGAAACTGTATACTATTTCTGGCTAACAGTTTAATGTAAAATTTATAGTCTGTATTAAGAAGTGAAATGGCCCTGTAAAATGCCAGATTCTGAGAATCTTTCTCAACTTAACACAAATGATCTTAGACTGTTTCCTAGACTCTGGTAAAAGGATCCAATTGGATCCCCTTATTCAAAGTATTGCATACAAGTAAAAATTGTGGTATTAAAATCTCTTTTAATTATTTATAAAAATCCCCTGACAAACCATCAGGACTAGGAGAGTTCAGATAGTTCAGTTCAGGTAATCTTTATTGTCATTTTTTTCCTGTGGGCACAATGGCACACATTAAAAATGAAATTTAATTGCTTGCTCTCAAGTGTACACATACACAACACACATTTAAAGCATACTATATACAACATATGTATAGACCTACACCCTTACATATAAGTAACATATAAATATTAATCACTGTTCTCTTCCTATTCCCTCATCTAAGTCATTTATGAAGATATAGAAGAGTACTGGACCTAAGACGAAACCCTGTGGCACCCCACTGCTTGCTTCACTTCATGTAGATGTAGTACCATTAAGGGCAACTCATTGAGTACAGTTTGTCAGCCAGTTATACTGTAAATCCATCTGGTGGTGATACTGTCTATCCCACATTTTTCTAGCTTACCAAGAAGTAGGTTGTGGTCTACTTTGTCGAATGCCTTGCTAAAGTCTAAGTATACTATGTCTACAGCATTTCACTGGTCTACTAATTTAATCACTTTGTAAAAGAATGAAATAAAAGCATGATCTGCTTTTAACAAAGCCATGCTGGCTTTTAGTTATAACTTTATTTGTTTCTAGATGTTCACAGATCCATATCTTCCCAGGTATTGATATTAGGCTGATTGGTCTATAGTTTCCTGGGTCTGTTTTTCCCCCCTTTTGTGTGAAGATGGGAACCACAACAGCTCTTTTCCAATCCTCAGGTAATTCCCCAGTGTTCTAGGATTTTTGAAAGATAAGGTACAATGTTTCTGAGTTAACATCTGTCAGCTCCTTCAGAACTCTGGGGTGTAAACCATCAGGTTCCAGTGATTTATATTTGTCAAGATCAGATAGGTATTATCTAACCATTTTCTTGCTTATTTTAATTTTTATTTCTAGTCTTTTACAGTTAAGTTTTTAGTAGGCTGGGCTATAGTTTCTTTTTGCATGAATGAGTTAAGCAGCTCTACTTTCTATCTACTGCCTGTTACTTCCTTGCCATTTTCTCTCTTAAGTGGACCTACTGTTTCCTTGATTTTTTTCCTTGTTATTTATATGTTGGATTGCAAAATGTATCATATCAGTGAATATATGGTTCTACAGTAGTAGCAGGTTGTATTGTCAAGGGGAATTTTTCAATCAGGGCTGAGTTATGTTGATTAAAACCACAATGCTCTGTTCATCTACTTGTAAAAACACCTTACTGAATGCCAGATTTGCAAGTCCCACACTTTTGACCATCTTGCTCCATCTTTACAATTTCCTCTATTCCTCTTGCACAGTTATTTGACATAATCCTTTTTAATCATCAGATGGGATCCTCACTGATGTTCAGTGTGCTTTAGGTGTGGTTATATTTACTTCAGAAAACATTAGAAGAGAGAGAAATTCAGAATTATTACAGGAAAGACAGAAAATATAATTAACTACATCTGTTACAACAATCCATAGCCTTCTGAATTCCAAGCTACTTAAAAGTGATATGGCATCTCATCAATATAGCACTAGCCACATCAAATATGGTACAAGGAAGGAATGACGGTACTGATGAATTGAATATAGGATTTCTATTTAAAGATATTAAATCTTTAGTTTTTTCAAAAAGAGATGAGGCATTTTAAATATAGGGCATAAAGTTATTTTGCTCTACAGATGTTCAGAATGTTCAAGTATCAATAATAATACTTCAGAAAATGCCTACCAAATATATTAATAGTAATTTGACTTAGAGATTGCTTTATTTATTTATTCTTGGTGGTGTTATTTTTACATGTTTGGGTATATGGCTAAATTTGCGAGTCTTTATTAGTAAACTATATAATGCACGACCAGTAGCATCACATAGATATTTAATACTTTTGCATTTTCTAGGGCTTTGATTGAGGACATCTATAGTTAATTGGAAGTGTTGTTAGCCAAAGGATTTTTTGTTGGGCAAAGCAAGAGTCTAACCCCTTAATGGTAGAGTGCCTGCTTTTAATGTTCAGTCCCATATTCAAACTCCAACATCCTCAAGAATCAAATATTCAATTTAAAGCCTTTTGAGACAATTGCCAATTGTGTAATCAATTTGGAAGATCATAGAACAGTGATGGTGAACCTTTTAGAGACCGAGTGCCCAAACTGCAACCTAAAACCCACTTATGTATTGTCGAGTGCCAGGTGGTGTGGCCCATTGGCTAGGTGTGGCCAATTGGGTAGGCGTGGCCAATTGGATGGGCGTGGCTGCAGTGGTAACGGCAGAACTGGGTGGAACTAAAAAGTTCAATCAATCAATTCCAACTTTGCGAGTTCTTTTTTTCCCCGTGAGAAACTGAAATTGATTGATTGAACCTCTTTTTTTTTTTGCACATGGCGGTGGAGGCCTAAAGCAAAAAGGTTTTATAAAACCCAGCTGAAGGCCTAGGACTGGGGCGACGACGCACGTGCCCACAGAGAGGGCTCCGAGTGCCGCCTCTGGCACCCGTGCCATAGGTTCGCTACCACTGTCATAGAAGAGCCCAATCTTGTAATGTAATTTAGTAAAATAATACAATGTAACAGTCTTTTGAAACAATTTTTTGAAATTCATTTGATTCATTCAAAAAGATATTTTGTTAATGATTTGTTATGGAAAGCAGCTTCTCTCTGAAAGAAAGGCAATAGAAGAAAACATCTTTAAAACAGCTCCCTTGTTCGCCCAAAGCCAAATCTGTTACCAGAAATCCTATATTACTCCTATGGAATCACATAAAAGAACCCAATTTAAATACACCTTTCCTAAGAATATAATTAATTCATAAAGAAGAATAAGAGTTCATTTAATTTTAATGTTTTCATCATAAAAAGAAACAATGAATTATGTACTAACAAACATAAAGTTGCAAAGGAAGTATTCCATTGTTCAGTTTGCTATTCTTTAAAGTGAATAAAGCTTGATTTAGGCTTATCTGCAACTGCATATAGGCAGTGACATATACCTATAGTGCAAAGAGGTTAGTAGGTAAGCGTAGGTTGCAGATAGTTGCAGTCAGACCAACACACAAACCTTCCAAATCTTAACTTCATGTTGTGTGGAGATGCACGTCCTGCATGCTGATTGATTGATCCAACTTCCTGTTGAGAGGTGACACAAGGCAAGGAACATTTAGACAGTGTTAACATTCACAGAAGTATAAATGCAACAGCTATGCAAATGTCCCTGAACAACAGAGGCATATGTTCCCTGATGTGCAGTGACGTACAAGTCTAACCAAATCTTTAATTTGCATCCTGTTATTTAATATAGCTTTTAAAAACTGACAGAACTGGCATTCCATATTGAATGCTTATCTTGTAATTGCTCTCTATTTTCTAAGCTGTTCATTAATTCTCCAATTTTGAAGGTGCATAGTTAATTTAAGTTAATTCAACATATTTAGTCATCACTGCATAATATATAAGTTCTTGCAAAGTGACATAATTTGTTTTGTTACACTCATTAAACATTTACTCTAAAATGAATCTGTTGAATTAATCAAAATGAATGAGACAAGTTGTCTTGTTTTGTGGAGAAAACAAGACTTGTTCAGCATTTAAGCATCAGGATTTTTTAATAAAAGGAAATAGTTTTGGGTTGAAGATATTAGTATTATATAAATTTGCATATATACAGTACATATATATGCATACATGCAAACTTAAATAGTATCTCCTGAAATTGACATTTTAATATTTCATATTTGATATTTCTATCAATAGTTCAACAGTTCAATATTTTCTGACACAAAGATGTGGTAAAAAAATTGTTTCCAGCTTTGCTGTCTTTTTATATTTTTTATTATTTTTATTAGCTTCCAGATTTCCTGCGACTCTGAAAAATCAGGATTCTGGATTTCATAGGAGCCTATGCATGTTCAGCAATATAAGTAATGGCTTTAGTGCTGCAGACATTTGTGCTTAATGCAAGATTGCCTAGAGCAGCTAGTGTCATTAACTTGATGCAGGCAGAAAGATGATTCAGAGTGTTCTCAATGGATGTGACACACATCTGGATAACAAATACCTGAATGGGTTATAACTTTGGACCATTCATTTGTTGCTAGGTAAATTCTTCATCTCCAGTTGTAGACAATTGGGTATGTCTAGTCTGGTGAAAAAAAGGATTAGGGGTGGCATTATAGCAATGTTCCAATATTTCAGGGGCTGCCATAAAGATGAGGGGGTCAAACTATTTTCCAAAGCACCTGAAGGCAAGACAAGAAACAATGGATAGAAACTAATCAAGGAGAGAAGCAACCTAGAACTAAGGAGAAACTTCCTAACAGTGAGAACAATTAACTAGTGGAACAGCTTGACTTTAGAAGTTGTGGGTGCTTCATCACTGGAGGTTTAAAGAGGAGACTGGACGGTCATTTGTCTGAAATGGTATAGGGTTTCCTGCTTGAGCAGGGGGTTGGACCAGATGAACACAAGGTCCCTTCCACTTCTGTTATTCTATGAGATCATTTCTGTGAGACCATTGTCCAGACATACTATCACCTGTTATCCTGGGATTTTAACTGTGATCTTGATGAATTTATAAAGAAAGATTGGAACTATCAAGGAACTATCATTAGTATTTCTTGTACATCTAATTCCTTTATTAATATAATTTGTCTCCTGAGCATCTTTATAAACTGTGGATTCATTTTCTTTCTCTTCATGGTGACATCTGAAGGAATTTCACATTTCAGTACCTCTTCATTATCACTGTTTATTTCATACTTACTTTACTCCTGTACCATAAAGATTGGCAACAATGAAGACAATTGCAGTCTATTCGGAGACAACTTATTTTGTTATCGCTTCTGCTTGGTTAGTTCCTTGGTTATTTTTTATAGGTGTTATCCTGTCTTGAGCTCTGTTGCTTTTTTGCTTTTTAAAAATCAAGATGTTAACAAATATTAGATAAAATATAAAAATTAATTTGAGACTTATACCCAGATAAGTGGGCAAGTGTATATTTCACCATACAAAATGTTTCTGTAGTAAATATTTATATAAAATAATCCTTTTTCCCCCATCCAAAAACCCAGAGTGCATCTTCCATTTTTGCTTCTATGGTTGCCCATACTTATAAACAGACTGCATTCAAATAATCTATAAAGCTTCGTTTGTATTTTCTACTAAATAAACTTAAAATTGCAGCCAAGGTTGCATTATTGTATTTGTGTATATGAGGCAGGTTTTCTAAAATCCCTCTGCCCTGATTTTCAAGTGTTCTACATCCAAATTTAGAGACATGTTTTGAAAGAAGTCTAGTCTCAGTTCAAGGTCAGATTTAATAGAAAGGCTTGGAGCACATTTTCTTTGTGTCATCTCTGCCTATGTTGTCAGAAATGCTTTGTGAGTTTTGGAATGCTTTTGAATTCCAGTCCCAGTTGTAGAAGAAAATCTGTGAATATAATTATCAGGGGTGTTAATCTTATACCCACTCAAAAAAGTAGACAATTATGATGCCATTACACACATATTATACACATATACACAGTTCCCTAGGCACTTTTTATTAATAGATAGATTGTAATGAGAAATTCTCTGTATGTTAATTATAAATATTTCAACATTATTTGCCCTTAAAGATCTTCTCTTTGAGAAACACTGGTGCATTAAAATAACTAGGTAACCCTGTGTCCCAGTGATGGTGAATTTATAGGAATATTTTTTATGGAATTAATAAAATGAGAAAAACACCTCCCCAATTCACCAAACCCCTCATGTATAAGAATGCTTCTGAGTAGTACATTCAAAACAAGGGTACATAAAAACGTTTGACATTAGACAGATTAAAAACTGCAATTAAAAAACTTCCAAAACGCCTGAAGGCAGGACAAGAAGCAACAGATGGAAACTAACCAAGGAGAGAAACAACCTAGAACTAAGGAGAAACAGAACAATTAACCAGTGGAACAACCTGCCTCCAGAAGCGGTGAATGCTCCAACACTGGAAATTTTTAAGAAGAGACTGGACAGCCATTTGTCTGAAATGGTGTAGGGTTTCCTGCCTGAGCAGGGGGTTGGACTAGATGACCTCCAAGGTCCCTTCCAACTTTATTATTATTATTATTATTATTATTATTATTATTATTATTATTATTATTATTATTATTATTATTATTATTATTATTACCTTTATCATGCTTTCAACATTGGAAAAACAAGAGAGAGAAATACTACAGCTCATATCTGTGGTAAGAGAAAGGATTAAATAGTTGTTTAGATATTATTGTATTTGGTGCAATAAATGGTGTTATGGAAATGCTAGCCAGACGTAGTAACACTCCAGTGATTTTTTGACATTTTTAATCTGCAGTACCGTTTTTGGAGAATGTGGAAAAATGCTAGAGGTGGATGTTTTCATGATGCTTGCATTTGAGGATGAATGTTTGCTTACTGTGGTGCTTCTGTGCTTTGAAATCTTCTACATTTTACTAAATATTTGCCACTTTTCCTCTTCTTCCTGTTATCCCTCTTCAATGAATTGTCTTCCTTTTGGAGTTCCATTGCTATGGATAGCATTCTTTTTGACTAATCTTGGAAAAAGAACTCTATTGTACATTGTCATTCAATATTTCCACTAATTATTTATGGTGTGGTTTAGAGGAGACTCCCACTCAGTTAACACACACTGATTACTGATTACTCCTTGCCTTGAAAAAAGTATCTTTCTCATTATAGCTCCTTTTCAAAATATTTCAGAAGATAAACTATTTGATCTCATTATAGTCTTTACAGTCAAGAAATACACCCACTATTGATGTACCATATGTCTCTAATGCCACCTGACAATGTGCATGTCCTAATTTTAGGTCTTCACTATACAATACATGCTAGTAAACGTTTAAATATCATTTAGCACATTCAATGCATTCTGAATTGAGATAGAATTTTATATTAACTTTTATATAATGTAACCTATGGATTACATTCTATGGAGTCTTTTGGGATCACTGAAACAGTTTCATAGCAGTTTTCACCTCAGTAAAAGATTTTCTGGAGCTTTAAGTGAATTCTTAAACATTATAATGAAATCCGATTGTTTTAAGGTTTCAGTACTTTTCTAAGGATTTAAAAGTTTTCTGTTTTCTCAATGCTAATTGATTGTGATAAGAAATCCCACTTATTTTTCCCAAGTAACACTGGGTATTTTCCATTTTTCTCTTAGCTTACACTAACTATATTTTCCTGTGTATATTACAACTAAAGGAATGATAGAGCTTAAAATAATTCTCCTGTCAGAGATATGAAAACAACCTCTGTCAATTGAAGAAAAGTTATTATGGCTGTACTCTAATGGAAACAAGCCTCAGTGCACATGTATGATTTTTAAAAACTGAAGCATAACCCTTGGAACACTTATTTAAAAAACTTTAATTTAATAAGAAGCTTTGGGTTGATCAGTGTTAAGTAAAATGATATTTGCATGAAAGTATTGGTAATTATGCAAGTTTTTAAGGAAAGAATGAATAGGAAAATGGATGACTAGATATGGATGGCTGTACGCATTCTTGAGAAATTGTAAGTATCTCTTAGAGATCCCTAATAAAACATACAGTTTTTATTAAATTATTTATTTAATACTTAATTTATTTATTAAATTCTCTACTTGTTTGCTCAATGTCTATGGAGATTCTCAGTCATCCAGGTCATGTTTGGAATATTTGTTTGCTCACTTATTTCCTTTATATATTTTCCAAATCATTGAACTATTGGAGATTTACAATCATAATCAAAAATACATTGAAGTTGAAAAGTTATAATACAAGTTCCTAATAAAATATTAATGTAAATAATTTTAAATATTGTAGCACTGGGCAATATCAACTCTCAGGAGCCCTCTGGAATAACTTTGGCTTAGCAGATTTCCGAGGGTCACCAGAATAGAATTAGTCCAGTCTGATCTCCAAGATCAGAGATTATTTTGTAAAATAGTCACCAGAAGAAATACAGATATTCCTTGTTTGGCAACCATAATTGGGAGTGGGGACTCAATTGTTAAGAGAAGTGGTCTCTAAATGAAACCATAACTGGGTTTATGATCAGCAAAAGTAATAAACACAAGGTTTGATTATAAAGTTACTTTTTTATCACTATAACCTGTGCCACTTCTAAATCTCCACATACCTCATTTTTTGTAAGTCAGAAAACCTTAACATACTCAATGAGACAAGTAAACCAGATGTGTCAGGATGTTCTGCAATACCTAGGAAACTACCATGCAGAGGACTTTGCACTGGACCTGGAAACCTATTGGAAACCAGTGAGGTGCTTCCAGTGTTAGTGACACATGACTGAAGTGCTCTCATTTGCCAGCATACACGAAACTTCTTTATCAGTTGCAGTCTCTGTGTGATTTTCAAAGATAACCAATGTAGAACATTTTTTGAGTATTTTGAGTGTAGCAGAAGAAATATTCATGAAAAGAAATAAATGCATATCCTGACTCCATCAAATTGTTTTTAAAGAATGTCAATGAGATCTTTGATGCAAAAAGAGTCACATGAAATTCTTGGCCTGAAAAGTTCCTCTAATTATGACCATCCAGATGCTTTGGGAAAGTTGGTGTAATTATGCAAATGGTTTCCTTCTACCTGAGCACTATTTTTAAAATTAAGGTAGAAACGGGCATTCACAGGTAAGGGGGGGAAAGATGTTCTTCATGATGCAAAACGTGTGTATGTCTTCACCACACACATTTTATTATTTTAGTGTCATCATAGTTAGGAATATTTGCTTATGTCAAGAAAGTGAGATTTTTGTATTGAAAATCTCACTTTCTTGACATAAACAAATATTCCTAACTATGATTGGAACAGCCTATAAATAACCTAAATAAAATAAAGGTAACAGTATAGTGTTCAAATTCAATAACATACTCTATGTGTTTACAGTAGTCATATTTTAAAAATTAGAAAATGAACTATTGTGGAAAAAAACTATCACTTTAAAGACAATTAATTTTGAATGTAACGTAATTTTGATGGAGAAAAATATTAACTGAAGGATGGAATAGCTGTTTAAGAAAAACCGTTACCAGCAATTTGTTAGATCAAAAGAGTGAAAAACCAATTAATATTCCTACCTCCCTCAAGGGCTGGAATTTCTTTGAAAGTTAATTATTGTATTGTATTTGCAGTTAAGGATTTGGTTGTTGTTGTTGGTTTTCAGATAAGGTTTATAGAGATTACTTTGAAGCTGGTCTACTGAAATCTAATTATCAAACAATAATGCTACCTTATTAATATGCTTTTATATAGATCATTAGCAGCACATTGTGAAAATAACATGACCTTCTTCCTCCACACAGTACATTTCTAACTTGCACTAACTTCTAACTTCTTTTTTTTTAAAAAAATGGGTTTGGTGTTTAAAATTGTTCTTTCTTTTTCTCTCTCTTTTCTACAACAGGGTCAACCTGGTCCTCAAGTAAGTGTCATCTTGTGTTATTATTGTTAGTAGAAGTGAGTGAAAGTGAAACAAAATGATGCAAGGTAGAAAACTCTATCTCTTTTACCAATCATTCACAACTCTTTTTGGAAGATCCCATATCATGATTTTATTCCCCCAATAGATACAGTATTTTGTGTATATATTGGATTGCACCGGAATTCCACTTTCCCAAACATTTTACCTATATTTATAGAACTTTAGGATTACCTACAGTTGATTTTGTTTTTCTATTGTTTCCAAAACCATGAAGGAGACAAAATAAGCTCATCTTGATTAACTTGGACTACATTTAGAATGCGGTTAACTGGCAATAACAAGACACAGTAAGCCACATTTATTTTCCAGTGGGCCCCCATATGTTTTGAATTCTATTAGCTGCTTGATGAGATAATACTTTTAAGAATATATTGCTAAATGAAAAGGGCCTCTGAACTGTGGTTTAAAACAATGTCACCTAACTTTGAACTAAGATAAAGTATCTTAATAAATGTATTGCTGGAGCTGGTTTTCATTAACTGCTTATTAATCACATGTTAATAATGCTGCCATAAACCAGGAAACCTTTAATTATTTAAGATAAAATTGGCCACTTTGATTAATTATTTGAAAGCCTGAGAGTGATGTCTGCTTTATTTAAGAATAGCACAAGTCTAGGCCTTAATTAAATAAATGTGAACTCATCTGAAAGCGAACATATTTGTGGACATTCAAGAAAGATGTTGAGAAATAATTGTATAGTTGTAAAGCTTTTAGAAGAAAAACAGAAGCATTGGAGGAGAAGAAGAAGAGATCAAACCATGCTATTAAATTATTCATATAAGATGTGACTTGTGATGATAACAGTACTCTTGAAACATGGCTATGGCTACTCCAGCTGCTTCACCAGCCTTGAAAATAAAACCATATTTAAACATTTATTATGAATTGTAAGTTCCATTGTACTCAGTAACAAAGCTTGGTTCATACAAAGGAAACATGTTAGTACAGAAACTGTTGCCTAGCAAAGGATCGTGAGTTCATTTGTTAACGTTCATATTTAAGTATCTGACATTTTCTGGTTTTTTAAACAATATGTTTTCTATTAAATATCTTTCTTAGTTTAAAATAATTGCTTCTTCATTATATTCTTGGGGTTAAGCCATTTCACATTATTAGTGGGGGAAAGTTTGTATTCTCTGGCTTACATTATGAGGTAGTTGAATGGAGAAACAACCACAAAATACAACTTTAATACATTTAATACAACTACAGTGTATTAAATTAGTGCCAGACCAAGGGATTCTGCAATTTTTTTTCTTCCAGTTTTCATTTAATTTTTAATTTAATTTTATTTAAGATAATTATCTTTTAAAACATTTCCAAAGATAATTTCTGATAAGCACTTAGAAGTGGAATGTATTCTTGCACTTATATAGTTATGAGATGGCAAAGGCTGTATGTTAATACTTTATCTTTCATTGTGCAATCATCTCTTCAGTACTTGATATATCCATGGGTCTGTAGCTCTATGCTTTTCATATTTCCCAGGAGAAACCCTCGTGAGAAAAATCCTTTAGACATTTTAGCACTGATCTTTATATGAAGGGATATAATCATGCACTTGATAATTTGTTGGAAGTTTTTCCTTATGCTGAACAACTCAGGGAAATCAACTACCTAATTTCTTTGCCCGGTGCAGATTTTGAAAGACATTTTGAAAAGTTTGAATGGCTAAGTCCATTTCAAGCATTTTCTCCTTTTCCTCTCTTTTCCTCTGCAAGTACAGTACTGCTTTCAGAAAAACCTCTGATACAATGTGGCCTTGGTACTGATATCAATCACTCCCAACCAATCCTTGTCTTATTAGAACTTCCCAATAAGAATCTAAACTGAACTGTGCTCTTAGCTCCTTATCATCAAAGCAAGTATTAACTCTTATCTTTGGCTTTTTGCATGGATACATGAAGACCTAGCAAGTTACTATGGCATATAATTGGCTGATCTTAGAACTAATACTAATGCTATTATTCTAATACTAAGGAAGTTCTCATTTATCTGATTTGCAGTCATTTTGTCTCTTATAATGGTTCTGCTGTTACTCTCAGTACATTTTTTGAGATAGATTAAACTGACACATATTGATTGCTGCAAGATGTTCCAGTAATGGTCATTATTAAAATGGCTGTAAACTTGATTATGCAGTCACATTTTGACACTAATCACTACACTAGATCAGTCATTATATATTGCTCATATTTATCTGAATATGTTTGTATATGCATTGACACTGTGACAATTTTATATCTATTTACATACAAAGAAGGAGTTAATAGAGTTAGATGATATATATATATATATACAGTATATATATAGAATTATAATAAATTAAAATTATATCTAATATAATTAACAATTCAAAATTATAACGAAGGTTGGGTTCTGTGAGGAAACCCTTTTGCAGCCAATGTAACTTATGTCAAGGACTTATTAGGACTTTGCAGATCATTTGGTAAAGTGTTAAACTTTACATTTACATGAAGGAACTATAGCTGCTAAAGTCTAGTGTAGTTGCTTAAGGACCCTCCAGATCTTTTGGATTTCTGTATTCTGATATTTTATGAACGCTTGGTCTTGAAAATCACTCTGTCTAAAACTGAAGAACTGCTGGTGGACATTGTAACTAACATAGCAACATAGCTTGGAATAAGAACATTTCATAATAAGATGTGATACTGAAAGTACTGATTGATGTTGCAAAAATATTACATTGTAAGATGGATGGGCAAAGTCTTCTGTTAATGGCAGCAGCTTTTTCTCTAATCTTGTTTCTTTTTCTAATGAACCTGCCACATATCAATAAATTAATTAAAATAAGAGGAAAAAATAAAACTGAAAGGAAAACAAAATTTGGGAAAACTAGGGCATGAATATGTATAAATTTTTAAAGAGAAATACATCAAGATTTCTAAACATCAATATTCAGTATTTTCAGTCCCAAATCTCTCTGTATAAACTAAGATGGAAAAAGTTTATGAAAGATTTAAAACCAGATCTGAATAAAACAATCCTTAATTTAAGTGTTTTTCAATTCTCTTTTTTGGTCACATTAATTTTTCAGCCACACTCCTAAGTAATTTTGAGCCAAAGACAAATATAGATAAGCTTTACAGTATTTTGTTATGGAAAATCTAACAGAATCCACATTGAAGTTTTAACCAGTTCTCTTGCAAAGTATGTTGACCTAGATTTATTTCAGTGATAAAATTCCTGATCCTAAAAAGCCTTCTATCTTCCTAGTCCCAGTCCCTCTGTGATCCGATTATTGGTTATCTTTATCTGCATATTCAAGTAATTTGGATCAGAAATTGTTTTCTCCTTTTCCAAATATTTCAGTGTAATTTTAGTTATGAAATTATAATAGTAGATATTTATTTATTGAGAAGAAAATTGATTTCCTTCTTTTTTTCTGTTGCAATTGTGGATAAGTCTTGGGAAATGCAGAAAATATACTTGCCATAGGATTTATTCTAAGAAGTATTCCTTGAACAATTTGCCAGAAAATATTTGATCAAACTGAATAGCTAATAGTTATTGCTTATTACTATTGTCATACCAATGACAACGATCTTGTCTGCAGCTCTGAAAAATCTTGGTGATCTTGATTCCAGTCCTAACCAGACATTATCAGGTGTAGCATTTTGAGATTAGTTTGGATAAGCTAGGATTTAGAGATGGTAGTTTGATTTACCATCTCTAAAAATCTCTGCTTCTTAAAAAAGTCTTCTATTTTCCCATTATTGGCTATATTAACTATATACTCAAGGAATGGGAGAAAAAGGCAGGAATTTGGATCTTTCCAAATATTTTAATGTAAACTGTAGTTATGGAATTATAATGAATATGTATTTGAGGGGACTTCCGGTGGCAGGCGACTTCGCTGGACGCAGCTGTTTGCTGCTCCCGCCTGTTTCCGCGTAAAAGCCGTTTTGACAGCCTGCATCAGCTGTCAAATGGCCTGATACCTTTCCCCTGGGCATAGGGGGATAGGTGAGCTGCCCGAGGTAGGAGTTGAGTTCCCGAGTCGTCCCTTGTGGACGATGTAGGTGAGAACTCCTCCGGAGCCCCGGGCTTCTCCGCGATCCAGGACGCCTTCGCCGTAGCGAAGCTAGAAGCCGCCGCCACCGCTGCAACTTAAAGTTAACTGTGAGTTT
>NW_015386080.1:1403719-1404997 GCF_001527695.2 Protobothrops mucrosquamatus | reverse complement strand
ATTTTGAATCAAGATATTATTCTTTTAAAAGAAATTCCAGCGAAAATACTTAGAGCGCGCAGAGACTATGCTTTTCTGACACAGGAGTTGAAGAACAGACAAATAAATTTCAGATGGGACATACCGGTGGGCATAATTGTAACAATAGCTGGCAAACGCTACAGGCTCAACTCGATCAATAAAGCTAAGGACTTTATGGTGTCTGTTTTACAATCAGAACGCCCACCCACACCCCAGAGGATTGACGTGGTTGAGCAGATGATTGTGGATTTTTCTTCTGCTTCTGTTCAAGACTTAGAGGAAAGTCCAAAAGCTAATGGGAAGGAACAAAGAATTACGCGCGCAGCTCATAGACGCAAGGAAAAGGAAAGACAGATGACAGCTCGTCCACCAGCTGACACCCCTGCAGCTGATTGTCAAGTACCGGCTATTTCGCAGCCAGTAGGTGGCGCTCGACCTAAGGTCTTTGTGAAATCATATGCAGCTAGTATTGTCAGTGGAATAAAACCTTCTAATGTGTAAGTTAATATCTTGGAATGTAGGTGGACTCAATGTTCCCCACAAAAGACGTAAGATTTTTCATTACTTAAGACATTTTAATAATGATATTACATGCTTACAAGAGACTCATATTGTGGCTAAAGATCAAAAACTTTTAATGAACTCTAAGCTTGGAGACCTGTTTGCCGCATCTGCCTTAAAAAAGAGAGCTGGGGTTGCAATGTACATCAAAAGACATCTTTCACCTATTTTAAAAGAAACTGATAAAGAAGGAAGATATTTATTTGTGGAAATAAATTTAAATGGAAGAAAGTGTTTAATAATAGGGGTTTATGCACCCAATCAACTTGTAGCTCAAAAGCAATTTTATAGACAATTACATCAGAAAATTGTGGCGATGGACTATAACTCTTTGATTGTTATGGGAGACTGGAATGGGGTTCTGGATACGTTAAAAGATAAAAAAAACAACTTCCAAGGATGTAACCCTTTCCAGATTACCTAAGTCCTTTTTTGCTATGAAAGATGATTTAGAATTGATGGACGTTTGGAGATCACAACATATTAATGAACGTGACTTTACTTTTTTTTCTCATAGACATGACTCTTTCTCAAGGATTGATTTTGTTCTGATATCGACTGACTTACTTATTGACTGTAATAAAACTAAAATTTTCCCTAGAACTTTGACTGATCATAGTATGGTTTGGATAGAGATTGGTCAAAAAACAAAGAGGAAATCTTGGAGAATAAATGAAAATTTGTTTAATTATGAGG
>NW_015386080.1:1393372-1401019 GCF_001527695.2 Protobothrops mucrosquamatus | reverse complement strand
TATCTGAAGAATCATTCAAATGAACAATTTTTATCAATATGGAGAAGATGGATTGTTTATATTCAAAATAAGCATAGAATGGTGGAATATAATCTAGGCTTTTAGATAATTTGTTTCTTTTTTTTACATATTTCACCTACTTATGTAGAATAATATTTTGTGGAGTTAGGGATATTAATAGTAGTTTACTTTTAGTTGACTAGTATCCTGGGATTAGGTTTGGGAAGTCCGGGGGGTGGGGCTTTTATTATAAGCATTGTGATGTATTTGTGATGTGTTCTTTTTTATGATAAAATAATGAATATGTATTTATTTATTAGGAATAAATTGTACTCCCCTAACTAATGAAGAAGATTAAAATTTACAATTTTGTGTCATCCTCTATCATGGTTTTGCTTATATTGTATGATTTGCTTAGTCCTAGGTTTTATTGTTTCTGTGTAAATGAAGAGATAATTCTTTTTATGAGATAACCAAATGATAACAACAGGATTCAAAATGTTTCCAATGGAAGTAGAATTTAAGAAAGAATAATTTTATCCAAAGCAGATATTCTACTGAACAGTAATAAAGGAAGATGTTGCAATGCTCATAAATGTTTCACTGTTGCACAAGAGGGGCTGTATGATTTTTATAAAGTATTTTCTGTATCTTCTGATACATTAAAAGTACTAAAAATAAATAATGAACTATGACTTCCATTTGCTTCTTTTTATTATACAGATTTTCTTACAAGTGCTTTAAAGAAAACCAGTATTAACAATAAAATGAATATATAGATTATTCTAGACTTGCTGGGCCTTTTAATTACCTTTTTGCTTCAATGAAAATGACTTTTGTTTTTCAAATTATAATCTTTTCAATGAATTCAATTAAATTTAATTGCTGGAATTGTGAAGCAGAACACTACTATAGAAATTCTGCCAAAATGTTCAAATAATGTAATACATTATTGTATGCTATGACAGTAATAAAGATTGAGTTTTATTTGACATTTGGAAAGGATTTATTTTTGGTTCTTTAGGAATGTTTTATAAATGTAAAGATTTTCCCTGCTAATATGAAGCCAAGGAAAAATATTCTGTACAGCATATGAGATCACAAAATTGCATGTCAAAATAATTCTTATTCTAATTCAAGCCATCCTATATTGCATACACATTCCCATTCCAAATATATTCCTTGTGCTAAGTAGTTGGAAAATACAACTGAACAGCACAAATTAATTAAAATATATGCACAAATTGAAAAATGTTTTGATACAGATTAACATTACATTGCATCAGTAAAATCAAAAGAAACAAGAAACAAATATTATCTAACAAAGAAATGAAATTATTTCCTGAAATTTAAAGTAGAGATGCACAATTTCCTTCAAAGTGATAGCCTCACTGATCTTTGCATGGCAAATTTAGAGTGATACTCCAAAGGTGTCAGGATAGAGTGCATTTTCTTAAATGCTTATTTGGAGTTTCTTGTTTCTTGTTAATGGTTTGATATTATATTCAAACTATGGTAACTAAAGAACTAATTACTAAACTATTGTTAATTCAGCATGCTTCTTATGTATGGGACAAGATAGTACTTAAACCTGCCATATCTCAGGAAAGTCCAGTGCTTTGCTGGTTAAAAAAAAATCACTTATGGAAAACAGAATTTCAACCAATGCAAAAACCAGTTTGAGAACCTTTCACATGAGTTCATAACATAGTTGTACATGATAGTACATTCATCTGTGTTACACTCATCAGTTAGGACTGCAAAAATGCAAATGCTGTGATGGTTTGTACAAACAAAAATAATCAGACAGTCATCAGGAGAAAAAAAAAACCTTAACAGCAGCTTTTTAAAATCCTTAATTATTTTATCTTATTTGGAAAGAAACGTGTCATTAATTATACAAAGTCAGATTCATTTCGGTAAAAAGGCTATATGGATAAAAACCTCCATATAGGCTGGCAAGACATAATTAACAGGCAGGGAGATTCTTGTTTCAGTATATGAAACTCCTCTTTATCCAACACTCCATAACTCAAAGACAAAGGATAAGTATTGGATGCTTATAAATGTGCTTGCTCTAGATCACTACCACTGCAGTCTTAGAATTAAAGGGTCAATGTATACTAATTAAAGGACCTTCCCTTACAAATTAAGTCAACCTATGTCTCCATGCACAATACAGTTTTCAGAAAGGCACCATATGCTGATGAAGTTAATGGGAAGCAAAAGAATTGCTCTCCTTTCTCCCTGTTGCTACTGCTATCACTCGTGTGTCTTCCTCCTTCTACAGCAACACTCTTTGTTATACAGGTAAGCACAGACTGACATACAATATTATTTCTCTGCAAATTAAATGCTCCTATGAGGGACTGTCAGTTTGAGATGAAGAGTTAGCCTGAACATGCAGAATGGAAGAAAAACTAAATCAACCTTTCCCAATCATTTGGTACCACAGATCCATCATGTATGCTAACCTTTGGCAATGATCACAGGTTCATGTGGTTTTAAGTGACTAGACTTAACATTTTGGAGCATAGTCTGTATAGAGAATTTGAGAACTTGATGTGGAATTTCATTGTTATGAAATTCCCTTATGCTTTTAACTGGCAGACAGTTAAAGGGAAAGGAAGTCAATAACAGCTGGAAAAGCAGAGAAGTGAAGGGCTTCTCAGATAGGGAAGAAAACTTTTAAAAAGAAATGGTAATGGCATTATTCTGGGACTTAGGCTTTGTGGTTCAAATTCTGCAGAAACTTCTCATACTTAATACAGCAAGTCTAGATAAGAATTCTTATTGGAATAAAACTGATATTAGGTGTTGGTTGTCCTGTGTCAATAAAGACAGTGTAGTTTCTGTTAAACTCACTACAGTTTAAATGCAGTGCTTATTTTTCCTGCTTTTCCCCCTGGCTTAACACATTTTTAACCAATAAAAGAGAATATTTGTATCTCAGGGTTGAACTATGAAGTCATTGGTGGTCTCTGAGTTTGGTTAAATATCTATGGAGATTCTCAATCTTCCAGGTCATGGTTGTCCTAAAGGTGCTTTTTTTTTTTTTTAGTTTGGTTGTTTTTGTGCAAATATTTCATTACCAAGCATTATTAGTGCTAGAACGGAGTAGGGTTTAAAATTTTTAACTTTGAAGCTTTTTTGCCACAAGTATTTGTTGTTAACACAACATCTGCTGTTCTGCTGTGAGAAACTTTAGTGCTCAATATAACTCTTATCCTGGGCTTCATTGGGAGAATTATTCTTTGAGACCCTACTATGATGTCACTCAATACCATCATTAGGTGTTAAAGACTCCTTGGACTGGAGTAGGAAAAGAAGAAGCCAATGAATTGATAATCTTTAACTGAGTACCCATGAAACAGTCAGCCACTTAAAGCAGTTCCTGTATTATAGAGGTTTGACTTGGCACAGGTGACTATTGACTCTAATACTGGACAGATGGAGCCCAGACTTCCCTGCACCTTAAGGCAGTTATCAGTTAAAAACAGCAGAGAATTGTATAATACTTGTAGAAGAAAAGGTTCACCTCCATTAATCAGTTAAATCTGAAGGCTCTTGGTATAAAAAGAGATTTTTCAGGCTTCCATCTTTGTTGGAGTTGGTTTCTTGTCATGCCATTCTTGTCTTGGCAAAACCAGCTTCCTCTGGTTTTCTATTCTGTAAACTGTTAGACTGGTTCCTATGAATTCCACTAACTGGATTTTTTTGCCCAATAATTCATGATACAGGTTTTCTTTTCTTGGTTGATACCATAAACCATCTTGCTGAGATTCCCACTTAAAACTTTCAGAAACATCAGAAGCCGTCTTCTGAGACTTTCAATTGTTTACATATTACAGCACTACAGTGTGAGTGTTATCCCTCTGCTGCTCTAATGTACTGATTTATGGGTAAGACAATATTAACTCTAAAACAGAGGTGTCAAGCTCATAACATCATGTTGCCGTGCCGGCAATGGGGTGGGCACAGTTTCGCCATGACGCATCCGGCCCACAGGTTGGCAGTTTGACACCTCTGCTCTATGACTTCCAGTTACTGTTTGTCTTCACCTGCTCTCATTTGTACCTTGAAACCCTAGACTTTTTCAGTTCCATCTAGCAATAAACCCTAATAAATCCCTTTATGAAAAGGGCAGATTATCAGTGTATTGGAAAGGAAATGCCCCATAAGCAGAATATAACAAAGTTTAATATCAAGGAACCCTCAAAATCTAAATTACTTTGTTGAAAATTTTAAAAGCCACCCTCTTTCCAGCTTTCCCATTCACTCCACATACTGCAACATCATACAATCCAAGTTAAATACTTTGCAGTACCTTCAGTCTTCAGGGGGAATATGTACACATGCTTATCTGTCTAGTTGAAATTAACAGGATTTCAGTGTGTTTAACTTGGTTGAATTGAATTGCAGCCAGCATTTGTAAATGATTTGTAATTCATTTATATTGTATTTGAGACTGCAACACAAGAAGGTGATAATCTTACAGCTTGTGAATTTGCAAGATGAGAAAGGATACTGGATCCTTAGGGATAATTTAAAAACATATCACATTGTCCTAAATTTTGCATCTTTTCCCTTCAAAATTCCGTGGATGATATTTTGCCACATACAGTTCTTTATTAAATGTTTCCAAGGAAAACAAAACATAACCTAGATATTGGAGAGAGTGCTTTGTTATGTTTTATATCACCACCTCAATAATTTGTGCCTTTTGGGAAATATTTTAGACAACTATAGCTTTGTATCAATAGTTTACTACTACTTTTGCCTTGCAGACTATTTATGACTTTAGAGAAACAATTTATCATATCCTTTACAATCTGATTTTATAGTGGCATTTGTAGATACAGCAAGGGGAAACATTTTTTTTTAAAAAAAAGCTTTATAACTTGTAGTTATAGGAAATTGCACATAGGAAAATTATCCTGTTTGGAGTACATGAGAAATGCTTTCTATTTTAATAATGGGGCAACAAACCACAATACTAAAATTCATATCGAGTAATGAAAAACTCAAGCCTCTTATAAACCAGGAAGTTAAAAAAGAAAGGGACAACTCACTTGTGCTCTTGCAAAAACAAGACAAGACAAAAACCCTACCTGGCAATCCTTTTCAATTATTAAACACAAAGCTTGAAATGCAGGAGTGTTTATTTTTAATACAAAATAATAACAATATTTTATTTGGCATGCCCCAGTGTACAAAGTACTTTCACACAGTTGATGAAACCCAGAAATATTTTTTTTCATACTTTCTTCCTTACTAATGTAGTGACAACGTTTTCCTTGGCAGCCTGAATAAAATAACTCAGTCCTGTGGAATTCATTTCCTGTGTCATTTTTCCTTATATTTATATATTAATTAGAAGCTAAACCTGAAAAAGAATGAGTTGAATCAGTGGGATATAGTAGCTACCATCTTGGAATAGCACTGAGGAGAACAAGATTCAAGTCTTGTTTTAGACATGGAAATGTATCAAATGTTAAGTCTCTTTCGGTCAACATGCTTCATAGATTTGTAAGCATAATATAAATGTAATAACCATATGGAAAATTCATGTATAAATCAAATTCATAATTAAACATGAACTGTAGACAATTGTTTGTGGCATACATGGGAGTAGTATTTAGATGGTCATGCAAATCCAACATAGACTATTAGTAGGAAAGATAGAATGTGAGCGTTTTTGGAAATCTTCGCCCTTGACTACTTTAAGTTACCTATGTTGATAATATTGCTGTAAATATATGCAGAAATATATGAAAATTTAGATCTTTGATCATTTGGGGCGTATTTGACACAGAAAGTATGTTTAATAGAACTCTGATCTAAAGACCAAGCTCTTTCTTAAGTGCCAGGAACTCCATGTGAGTATTAGCAGAAACTTTTCTGAGTGTGGGTGAAAAATCTGGGATTTATATTCTTGGCTTCAATCTCACTGTGAAGAAGTTATCATATACAGAGTCTGGGGGAAACAAATCAAAGGTTGTTTTGCTATACTTGGAAAATAAGACTTTGAAATACTTCCGTCTCTGTGCAGTGTCCTGAATGATAACTGCTCTTCTTCAGTTAAGATTAAATAAATGTTAAAGTCACATCTGTTTTCCTCTTTTTCTTTTTCATTTCTATCAGTCTTTTATTTTTTGAAATAGTACTTGAAATTAGCTTAATCTAATTCTTCTGTGAGAAGAATTTTTGGGATAGTGGTTAAAATACCAGGCTAGAAACCAGGAGATTTTGAGTTCTAGCCTTGTGTTAGACACAAAACGAGCTGTATAGCATTCACTAATCACTTTCTCTCAGACTTAGGAATAAGACAATAGCAAGCCACCTTCCCAAGAAATAATGCAGAAACTTGCTATGAGTCAAGATGGACTCGAAAGCACATTTACGCATAAATATCATCCATTGTGCTTTTATGGTTCAGTTTTCTTGAGTTTGCTTTTGTTGAGTCTACAAGAAGGCATTAATATTTTGTTAGATTCTGGGTACAAAATAAGACTAATAAATACACTTTAATAATATTGACTGCTGTGAAGACAAAATAGAAAATCTAAATGATGATTGCAAAATCTATCCAGCCAATCTGAACACCAACAGAAGTAACTGTGTTCTGGTAGTTCCACTGATTCTCTTTAAGAAATCTGGGGGAAAATCTATGCGCTCTTGTGTCATTGTCAGTGTTCCAAGTTTGAATTTGCCTGGGATGGTGGGCCCTGAATAATACAAACATTTTGGTAACATATTGGTTGCTCCAGCAAGTCTCATCAAAAGATAATTTCCAAAATCACTTTTTTGAATGTGAAGGATATTTCCCATAAAAATATCATAACGCTAAAAATGGCAGCACAGATGTGAGAATAAGTTAAATTTAATAGTAGCACAGAGGGGTTTTTTTTAACCACATGCTTTTTGATGATTTTCTACATTCTACATTTTAGTGGTTTTCTACATTGAAAAATGTAGATTTTGTCTATTCATGTTTTAAACTGACTTATTTTACCAGAACAAATATCTACAATGTCTTCTGATATCATTCATAAGATTTATTCAGATGGCATTGCCTTACTCTCAATTACTTTTTTAAAACAATGTCATTGGCCAGAAAAATTGGCTTTTTCTGATAGTATTATTTGGTATTGGCTAAGATGCCTCACATAACTAATCAAGAAAAAGGTAAGATTTTTCTTAAAAAAACGAAATGGCATTTTAAAAAGAAATAGTTTTGTAAGTAGAAATAAGGTTCATCTTGGAAATAATACATTTTTAAAAATCTACAGATGTATATTTATTTGCGTTCCACAAATAAATAATGCTCAGGTTCTGGGAAAAATTTAGAGAAATACCAGTAACAAACAAAGGACAATAATAGGTGGCACCTTGCTCAATAGTAGTAACTGTGAAGGGACCTCGGAGTCCTAGTGGACAATCACCTAAAATATGAGCCAGCAGTGTGCTGCAGCTGCCAAAAAGGCCAACACAGTGCTAGGCTGCATTAACAGAGGGATAGAATCAAGATCACGTGAAGTGTTAATACCACTTTACAATGCCTTGGTAAGGCCACACTTGGAATACTGCATCCAGTTTTGGTCACCACGATGTAAAAAAGATGTTGAGACTTTAGAAAGAGTACAG
>NW_015386080.1:1381135-1393349 GCF_001527695.2 Protobothrops mucrosquamatus | reverse complement strand
TATTATTATTATTATTATTATTATTATTATTATTATTATTATTATTATTATTATTATTATTATTATTAATCTATATGGGAAAGGTTCAATTATTCTACTGGATTAGCTCTGCTGAGTTAGGTTACAACTTTGATGGTTAGGGTCTGTGTCTCATGGTAGGTGGAGAAATAACAGTGGATAGAGAAATTATGCAATCCTTCATATAGGACGATATCAGGTAGGTATGTAGGTAGCCTAAATTTAAGCAGTTCTTTTCCTGGTTTTCAAAGGAGTTTTTTTAGTTTAAACTGTTTTAAGTGTTTAGAACTTAAACAACAAAATGGCAAAAAATTGCTTGTGTCAAAAGGATATAAAAGCATGCTGCTGGATTTCAGTGATATCTCCTAATTAAATATATTTTGGAAAGGAGCTAAATTAGCCCCCAAATTAGCTCCCAAATCCATAGTTTTATGGATATGTATTCTACATCAAAGCTCCATTTTTACATTTAAATATAATATGTTCTGTTGCCTTGCTCGGCAACCAGTTGTTCTCTCCAATTTGTGGGATTGCAAAATGTGTCAATCTACATTTGTCAATCTAGCTGAAAATTACCTTTCAAGTCTCTTGTACTTATCATTTTGTGTTTTGATGTGTTCTATTATTGTATTGAAAAGTGTTACATTATCCCACAGTTTTAGTTTATACTCTACCAATGTCCTTATTCCTAGAACTTCAGCCATACATTTTTTCTTTTTAACATGTGATAGTTGATAGACTTCTAATTATACAATGCATTTTAATTACCTTGTCTCACCTGCATGGTGAGACAGAAGAGCTAACACATGTTTTAATATATTTCCTTATATAAGGAAATACATTAAAAGAACTTCAGCTTTTTAAAATGTAATTCTAAGATATATTTTGTCTCACAATGCTCGCAAATACCAATTAAATATAGGGTTGGCATTCCTTATCCTCGTGTTGTATATGAAGAAGGACAGGAACATACCTGATGAAATAGGTCTCTGTTTTATGTTTTAAATATCTGACTCATCTCATGGTTGAGTAAACAGATATGTTTTTACTGTTTGATCTTCACCCTGCAGTTCAAAACTCTGTGAACCTGTTTGGCCATCAGCAGTTGTACACTCCTTCTCTTTAAAAATAAAGAGGCATTCTTTGTTAACTCTACACCATTGAAAACTTAGGACAAAATGAAAAAAAAATTGTAATGCCTCTCAGATGGGGCTATCCAATGCAACCAGGCCAAAAGATATACAAAAGGATATAATTAACACATGGCTGCAACTCTTTAACTAAAAGTGCCTTTTGTTGGATTTATTCTATAGAAGAGGTGGTGGATATGCAATCCTAGGCCAAAATACTTAGGAGTTGAAGTTAGGTTTAATATGACCACCCCTCACATTCTCAGAAGCTTCTTTTTATTTCAGATCTAAAGCACTGGGCAGTCCTATTTTCAAGCATAATATAGGCTTTTTATGTAGATGGTACTATTCTGCTTGCTTTACAAGGAAGCCATTGATACAGTATATTATGGACTTCATTGAACCTTTTTTAATTTCACTACTTCACAGGTGGAAGGTAAAAGAAAAGATTCTTGCTTCATTAGGAAGTGACTTAGAGAAGACTTAATCTTCTAAATATATTAGCCATGCTATACTTTACTTTACAGTAAAGAGAAGCCCTGCCAGCCATCAACTCAGAAAATGCTTATACTTGGATGCAATAGTGGGAATACACATCTCCAGATACAATAGTAAGAAAGTTATTAATCATATCCTTGTGTCATTGAAATTGATGTGTGATCTTGGCAAGTGATCAAGCCCTGAGCATCTGTTAATGCAAGAACTGCTTTTCCACTTTAAGCAGAAATAACGAAAATTTCCAGTGTGACCTTAAGCTTACCCAGAATAAATAAATAGAAGCATATGACAATGAACAAAATAGAAAAATCATGGTAAGATCTGTAATATCCTTTCAGAGAGAATAGTGTTGTTGCTTTGATTGGCATAAGGGACTATTTTGTTATACTTAACATTGCACTGCAAAGAATGCCAGTATTTTGGCAATCTTATAAACTTAAAATTCTGTTTGATTTGATCAGCCCTCCTTTTACACTTCTACCCCTTCTCTTTCTTTTTTGCTTCATACTTGGACTACTTTAATTATTTCCACATGGCGGAATCTTGGGATTATCATCAAACTTCCCATAGTCAATAGACTGTTTTAGCCACATTTGTGCTTATTGAAAAAAGCCCTCTGCTTTTCCATTGCACAATTAAATTTAGGTCAGAATACTACTCTGAACACAACTTAAAAATGAATTATTTGCTCCTGGGATTCAAGAAAAATATTTCTTTTTGAACACATATAATGGAATTATTAGATTCAAAGTTTGCTTGAGAATTTCAAGATCAATAAATAATCAATGAGTCTTCTAAGAGAACTTGAGCATGGTGATTTAGAACACTATTTTTTCCATATTGTCCTTTCGAGGAAGGATCCTGAGATCACTTTCAGATTACCAAACAGTGTTGAGTCATTATATGTTATTCTCATCTTGAACTGCCTTAATATTACACTTTTGGGAAGATTTATTGAGGAAGATTTATTGTTCTTTGCAAACACATTCCTTTTAGAATTGATCTCTTGGTACCATTGGCTTAGTTTATTATTTTGCAATTTAAAACTGCTTCTTTCAAGAAAACCCTGGGCAACATGGTGGAATGTTAGAGGTAAAATCAGGTGGAATCTTCTTTATTGAAGATCTGCCTTGGTTTGAATTCTACTAATTCAGTTTCTTCCTACAATAGCTCTGCCATTTCCCTCTGCATTCTAACTTTTCCTGGCATTTCTTAACCAGCAGCAGAAGATTTGGGTATACTGTACTGAGGTGCATTGAGATGAAAAGCTATAAAACTATAAATGTCATAATTCTGATTTATACAACAGCAAGCCCTACTGCTTTATATTGATGTCTATTTCTCATTTGTAATGAAGTTTTAGGAAAAACAGTTGCCTGAAAAGAATCTACATGCTGTTAGTTCCGAACTGAACTCCAGTTTTATACCCCAATAGCTCAGTTATCTCAGTCCAAGAAGGACAATTTATATGTGGCTTACCTGTGTGTTACATTCTACACACACTGAAGCAGGGACTTCCAGCACTGGTTGAACTTACTGAGAGAAATAGCTCAGAAACATCTGGGGAGCCATAATCCACATGAGGTAATTGAAAAAAAACTATTAAACATGGTACTCCTGAATCTAAGATACAGTTGGCTGGTCAGTCCCTATCAGTCATGGCCAAATTTTCTTCTTTTCTCCTCTACCATAAAGTAATGGGGATTGTCACAAATGAAATTACCATCTGTTTTGTGAAGCAGATCACTAAGTGCAGCAGAACACTGGATGCGTAAACCACTTCTGCTCATGAGAATCCTTGAAGCCAGAAGGTTTAAGACAGAGACCAGGAGTTTTGTATTTAATTGATTCCTTTGAGTAAAGTGGCTCATGAAAATAGCATATGGAAGAATAGGACCATTCAATGGTATATGTTCACCCAGTGAACTAGATGGAATAATATTTTTAAGTGCGTGAAAAAGAATTAAAGCAGTCCGACTCTTATTTAAAATTATTTAATCTGAAAAGTAGCTCACTTTTGCTTTTAAAACCTTATTCATGTTTCTATAATATTAGTAATTAAATAGGCTTAAGTAGTAAGATGCTGTAGGATGTTATCATTGGGTCTGTGCATGTGAACAAATGTGGATGTAAATAGATCTCAGGGTTTTCATTCCTAGGTGAAATATATTCATTAGTTCATTTTGGTCATTTAAAAGTGCAGCTATTATATGAACCAGCTGGGCTTTATTCATAAGGTTTCTATATGCAATAAAGAGTTCCATGTGTCTTAAAGGGAGGTCAAAGGAAGCAATTTAAGTACCTTGACTGGAACTGACAGACATGGTTGTGATTTCTTCCTTTCAGTTATAATACTTTTACTGTTTGTATTGTTTATTGCATCAAGAAGAATATTATTCTTTTTAGCTATATTGTGACTTCTTAGAGGATTTAGAGATGGCATTAAGGCAGATGACCTTTTACTAGAAATTCAAAACAGTCCTACATCAGATTTTCAGTCTTAACAATTAATTGCATCCAACCCTGAAAGTTGTTGTCTCCTTTTGTAGTCCACTTGCCCCTTATATGTAACTCTCCCAATCTAATCCCATAATACAAAATCAGCAGCAAAAGTTACTGGATGACATCGTAGTTGGTAACTACTCAGGTTCTCATTGCAGTATTCAGCCCATCTCTGTCAGTTTGGCCATGCCCTTTTAATTTTGGCTAAAGACAATCAAAATGGCTCTGAGTAAACATTTTTTTTAATGTCTGACACTGAGTTAGAAAAGATGAGTATTCAACTCTTTCCTGATACATTTGAGAACTGTTGGAAATACTACTAGATTTAAAACTTGAATTTTTATTTGCTCTTCATTTATATTATTGACATCTTTCAAATCCCTTGAAATGAATATAAATATATAAATATAAGCATGAAATTAGTAAGAAAATACTATCCACCTTGGATGACTTCAAATTGCCAAGACCAGGTGGGTACTGGACAGGGTACTGAAGGAGCTGGCAGATGTGAATGAAATCTTTCAGTGCTCCAGGAACTGCCAGCAGAATGGAAAAAAGCTTCAAGGGAGAGAAAAAAGTTGAGCCAGGAGATTACAGATCAATCAACTTGACATCAATACCTGGGAAACTCCTGGAAAAGATAATGAAACAGTGGATTTGTGGGCACCTAAAAAGGAACAAGTTGATTACTAGAAGCTATCATGGGTTGTTAAAAGCCAGTCATGCCAAACAAACCTTATTGCCTTCTTTGACAAAGTGACAAAGAAAATGCTGTGGATATAATAGACTTAGACTTCAGTAAGGCATTTGACAAAGTAGACCACAGTAAAATAGAACAATAGAACAATGTGCAATACACAGTACTACCACCAGATTAATTTGCAGTTGGCTGACCAACAGCATATAGTCCTCAATGGAACTACATCTGTGTGGAGGGAAGCATGCAGTGGGATATCTCAAGATTCTGTCTTGGGCTCAATGCTCTTCAACATCTTGATCAATGACCTAGATGAGGTTATTGAATGGGCACTCATGAAATCTACAGATGACAGACTCAAGATTCAAAAGGATCTTGACAGACTTAAGCATTGAGTCTTATTCAAAAGATGCAGCTCAGTGATGAGAAAAATAGTCCTAAACTTAGGTAGGAAAAGCCAAATGCACAGGTACAGAACAGTATCTGGCTCACAGTAGTACCTGTGAGAGGGATCTATGTGTCCTAATAGATCACCGCTTAAATATGAACCAGCAATGTGCTGTAGCTAAAAAAAAACAAAAACAGAGGGATAATAGGAAGATCAAGAAAAGTGATAGTACTGCTCTGTAGTGCACTAGAAGGCCACACTCAGAACAATGCATCCAATTCTGATCATCATGATACAAAAAAGATGCTGAGGCCCTAAAAAGGGCAGAGAAGAGCAACAAATATGATTTTGGGCTGGAGGCTAAACAGTATAATGAACAGCTAAGGGAACTAGGTATCTTTAACACAACAAAGAGGAGGGTTGGCAGTAACATGATAGCTGCCTTCCAATACTTGAAAGGCTTGCCAGAGAAAAGGAAAAGGTGGTCTATTTATTCTCCAAAGCACCTGAGACAGGACAAGAAGCACTGAATGGAAGCTCATGAGAGGAAGATTCAAGCTGGAACTAAGAAGAAATTTCCTGACAATGAGAATAATTGGTCAATGGAACAGTTGGCCTCCTGGAGTGGTGGGAGCTCCATCGCTGGAGGTTTTCAAGAAAAGATTGTACAAATATTTGTCTGGGGTGGAATAAGGATTCCTGCAAGGGATTGGACTACATTCTAGAAGACCTCCACGATCTCTTCTAGTCCTATGATTATATGAAACATGCAAAATTATGATTTCAGTGTAAACCAGGAAGTGACCTAGCCAAATCATAAACTGATTCATTTTATGTATTCCCTATCTCCCTTCCTTTCCCTCTACTTCTACTTGTAATTTCCTTCATCCCTGAGTTGACATTGCATGATGTTAAATTTCTTTCTTACCTTTTAAAGTCCTAGAATTCCTATTCTGCTAATGCTTTCATCAGCTGCAAGTTTGTACATAGAGTATGTTTTCCCCAAGCATATCTTACATATGAATCAAATCTAATACTCAGCCAATAAAGTTTCTCTCTCTATCATATATACCTCATGTAGCTATTATAAATGTGAATAAGTATATGTGAGAGAAATTATATGCATAAAAATATGATTTCATAATAACCAGAAAAGGTTAATGTGATGACCAAATTAGTCCCACTGGATTTTAGCAAGCGTGATTCATAACTGGATTTCATGGTCACCAAGTGATGCCACTGATATGTTACATAGAGCACATTTTGAATAAATCTTGTTCTGAAAAGCAAACCTGAATATGAGATGCACAACTTAACCCAGAATTATAATAATGGAGCAATGACTTTTTAAAAATAATTTGCATGCATTTTTATCTGTCAGCCTCTTACTAATCTTAGGACATGAAATGAAGCTTGGCATGTCTTTTTTTAATATCCATTGTGGTTACATGAATTAAACTTAGCCAGGATCTCATGATCTGAAATAAAAATTAAATCCCCAGACAAAGCAAAACAGAAGGGGTTCCCTAGCTTTTGTTTTTGGCACTGGAAAAATACATGGCTTAAATAGACATAACTAATTAGAATCTCAAGAGAAGCTAACAATAGAATGGGCATTTTGCATATTAAGCATAATTAAATTAGTCATTCAAGAGAGAATAACAACCTAACCCCTTGTGAATCAGTGGTATTTTCATGGAATGTCAAAAAAAACCCAACCCCAAGATTATGTGATGTATATACATGCAGTGCATGTATATAAAGGATCAAATAATGTTGATTAGCATCTTGACTTTTTATATTCAGATATAGCCTCACAGACATTACTGATGGGAACTATTCTTTCTTTATTGATGTGCACAAGTAGATCATCCCATTGAATATGATGACACTCACTATGGAAAACTTTAAGTACAAGATACTTAGAATTATCTTTGTTATGCTGTACAAAAGAATGTCAGAAGTCACATCAAAATGAACGTCTGTTTGTTAAGACATAATATAGCTCAAGTATACACATCTACTGAACACAGATGTTACTGCGAATAAAGAGCCAAAATGAAGTCAGGCACATGACTGTAAATATTCACAGAATACTCTTGTTCTTATTACATTGGGATCTTGCTATCCTGCTTGCATCCTTGCTCAGTTTTTCTAGCGCTAGTCAGCAACAACAGATATTTCTTTTGGCTGTTTACGTTGCATTGTTTAACTTAAATTATGTTGACTGCTTGTGTTGCATTGTCTAATTTAAATTATGTTAATTGATCATTATCTTGAACTCAGAGTAGCCAAGGTATGCTATGTAAAACCAAGCCTAAAAATGATAAAATATTCATGTGTGGTATGGGATACAGTGCTGGTTAAAGAAGCTGTATTCCTAAGATAATGCTAAGTGAAACTCCTCCAGCATCTGTCAGCAATGTCCATCATGGCTGGATCCGTTTGAGGTTTTAATGCAATAATAGTAGAAGAGCCAAAATTATAAATGCTGACTTTTCTGTGGAGATTTTTTTAAAACCAAACTTAATTGTAGACATTTTTAACCGCCCAGAGAACCCCTTTCAATGCTCATCCTACTATTTTAATCTTGCAATTTTGGAATCCAACCTGATGTTTTCATGAAAAGCAATTCAAAAGATAAACCAATGTCTGGGATAGTGTTCATAATATACTAGCAAAGATTGTTATCGTTGTTAGACATAGAGATACTCAGTCAACCACCCCCAAACTGCAATCTAAAGGGATACAATCAATATTCAAATTAGATACTGCGTCTGCTGCTTGTAAGCATCGGTCTGGCTTATCAAGCATATTATGAAATGATTAATGAATATCCTTTCTGTTCCTTTCAGGGTCCACCTGGTCCAAAAGGTGAGAAGGTGAGTCAGCAAATCTCTGCTACTAACCAACTAAGCGGAAGTCGTCCTGATAGTAACTAGTGGCTATTGAAGCAGTTATGATATGAGATTATTTAAGAGACCTGGGTTAGCACACACGCTGTGTTAAAACTATCATCTTTCCACTTTGCAGGGAGATCAAGGTGATCAGGGCCCTCGGGTAAGCATATTAACAAAAATGTTACACTTCCTCTTCCCTGACTAGGCAGTTAGTCCATAGCGCAAAACTAAATTGAGCTAAGTGTCAAGCTAATTATGCTTATTAGCTGCTTTTACCCTGCATGTTGTAGAAAGTGTCTGCAGGAAAGCCAAAGGCAAACATTTCACAGATCATTAAAATATGCAAGTAAAAAGAGTTCATGGTACACACATTACTGCACACACTAAAATTCACAATCTCTGTGGTTCGATAGTCATATTCTAGAATGATTGTGATTTGCTGCATTAGAAAACCATCTTGCCTAACTAAACTTCCAGCCTTCCCCACCTGTTTCTTTTGTCAGATCTGCATGAGCTTCTATTAAAGCAAATGGCAGTTGGATTTCATCAAATTATACTTCTTTAGAAAGGAGTTTTGCATGCCTTTATAATTTGCTTTTTGGAAATAGCAATCTGTTCTGTATCTAGAACAGTTTAGAATTAGCAATATAGCGAAACACAGCTTTTGCTAGATTTGGTTGTGCTTGTTTTTTTTCTTTAAGCTAAGATAATGACACAGGAAAAGATACTGTTGCATTGAGAATGCCAGTTGTTTCTCTTTACATCTGTGCATCATAGTAAAAATAGAACAAACACCAGTTGGTGCCAGAAAACAATTGTCAGCAGAGGGAGAAATGTGTTCTTCCCTCCCTCCTTCAGCTTTCCCAATGGACCTAGCAGTGGTGGCTCCGTATTTTGGAGGAGACCCACTTAGTTGCCTGCCTCGTTGGAATTGCTTTGCAGGACGCTCAGAAGGAAAGGACATGGGAATGGCTCTTTCTATGGTTTGTATTCTTGGACAAAGAAAATGAGCATGCAACTTCAGTGAGGAGAAAATGAAAGAGCCAGCAGCCTGTGATATCATCAGCAGCTCTTGTCCAACAGTTCTAGGTCCTCCCTAGCTTTACTCAAGATACTTTGTCATCTTGCTACAGCAGTCTGGTCTCTTCACACAACCTGGTGTGGTGATAGGAGACCAAAATGAATGTCTAAACAGCGGCAGAACCAATAAAACACATTTTTTTTCTCGTTGAAAACTTTTTTTCTATTTGTGTGGAGCTTTTTGCAAAATATGTAGCGACAAGAACCGACAGTAATTACCTCAAGTGCTATCCCAACTTCAAAACTCCAACAGGTCCCAACAGCACTGAAATCCATTTTGGATAGCTCTTGTACAAAGTGTTGGGCTCTGAATGCTGGTGTTTCAAATTTTTCTGATAGCCTCACAGCAAATCTTAAACAAACACTGAAAGATGCCATAGAAAATATTCAGTATTTATTTCCTAGCAGCCTGCTGCCGCTGCCAGTTATGTACTTAAACCAGGGTTCTAAACAGTCTTTGCAGAAAACAACTGCAACCTATTTGCAAACTCAGTTTATTACCAACTATTTAAACATGGACTCTTTAAACTCCTGCATAGCTGCCTGGTTAGTTTAACATATCTGGAGGTTGGGGAACCCTCTCCTGCCAAATTGTTAATGATTTGTGTAATTTTCTCTGAGCTGTATCCTTTTCATGTGGGATTTCAAACATGTTTGCTATTTAGTATGTATTTGTTTACACAGCTGAGAGAACCAATAATGAGCAAGCCTATCTTAACTTATGGCTTGTTAGGTTTGTTCCATATAATGGTTTGATAGAAACCAGGGTGATAGAAACTGTGATGGGATGCATTGAATATAAGGATAGTCATTCTAATTGCTTTTCTCTCCTTCCACCTTTTCTATCAGGTACAGAGATGTTGAGCCAGATTTTTGCTGTGCATGTAGCTAGGAGACAATAATGGAAAAAGCTACTGCTAGGATATTTATTATTCAGGGTAATAAGTAGAGAGCTATTCGAAAGGTCATTATAGTTGTTTTCTACTTTTATAAGGCAGGGCAATCCAGGGAGTAGAAGCAAATGTTTGTTAGCTTTGAATCAAGTTTTAACGTTCCACAAACCTGCTTGCCTTGAATCACTCAGAACTATTAAGACATTCCTGTCTTATTCAGAGCATTGTTATTTAATACGCTTATCTCTGAACAGTACCTACATGTATGAATTCCTAGCCCCTGATGTACATAATATATCTTTTCAAAATGTTTGAATAATACTAATTTTAGTCCTGATACTGGATGATGCCAGAGAGCTTTTCTGTGCATTCTCTCCAAATCTGAATTTAAAAGCACATTCAATGGTATTCGATAGATGTGATCATTCAGGTTGCTCACATTTCATACCCAAGATTTTAAATCATATCATACCTAAAATATGTAATATTTTAATTTCCTTAAAAGCAAGCAATAATGCCATGATCCAACTAATATTCCAAAGTTCATACATTGGCAGGAGAGGTTCAGTCATCTATGCCCAGATTCTTCTGCAAATTGAACCTCTGGGTAGGATTTAGTAATGGTATAAATCCTCCATGAGTGTTGTGTAGATGAATATTCAATGTATTGTGACTGATATAGAAATAATTAGACTTCCCATCTAATGTCCCATTACAAGGCTGATGGGAATAGATCTGTGTAAATCTTTTTAACAGGTCAACTACTTTGAATTAATCAATCCCAAGGTTATTTCACAAAACAAAACATGAGAGCTTGCTTCTAACAGCAAAATGATCATATAACTCAACAGACCAAATGGATCTTTTATACGCCACTAGCCTCATTTCTTATTGGTAGCCAGGACATGGCAAGCTGCAGCTGTCCAATTCAGAAGCACTAAGGATGTTTAAGGAAAGGAATTGTTGTCATGCTGAGAAAAACTTCTTCTTCTGCATTGGCGTATGCGCATTGAAAATCTTAAACTGAAGAAATTAAAAATTATTTCTGATCCCTTCTCAAGATAGCATAGCTACCATGAGCTTCAGGAAAATATGCTTTTGGTTTAAAAAGTTGAAAAGAAGGGATATGTTTATGCTTTTACACACTTCTAAACACCACTTTGTTTTTAAATTTAAAGACCACAGCCCTGGTGTTTAGTTCAAAGAGAAAAGTTGATTTTGATTTTTTTTTTTTACTTCAGTGGAAGACAGGCTCCACAATTAAGTGGAAATTTAATGATGCAATTGGATTTTAGAGCCTCAGCTAAGTTTCTGAGTAGAAACATCAGTCAACAAAATGATCATGGCTTTCATGCTACTTTCCACATTGTTCAGAAGCAATTTTTGGAAGCATGGAACTGCAGAACAAAGAATGAATGATTAAAATACTACTGACAAATGCTGTTTTTTCTGCAGACGATGGACAGCTGGATATCACCCAATGTGTGTTTTAGGAAGTATGTTTTATCATTAGGCTATTGAAGTGGGTCTTTATTTTAGCTATGAAATTTTGCACGGTAGGTACTAAAGATTTTAATAATCTATTAATCTAATTTTCAATATTTTACTTGGAAGTGTGCCTCTTGATTTGATTGGCAAGAATCCAAAACTCTAGTAGTTAGTCATTCACAGAAGTATCTCTTCAGTATAGAAAAAATTGTACAACAATAGCATCTTTCCCAGAGATTTTTTTCCCAATGTGCAGATCAAAGCAGCAGGTACTTCTTTCAGTGTTTTCTCTAGCTTCAGGGATATGCTTACATGAAGCAATGTTGGCAAAAATTTCTCTTCCCCTTTTTTGGATCTTGGCCAGCATATCAGAAACTGACAAATTATTATTGCATATTTCTACTTTCAATAGATAGATAGATTTGCTCTGAGAACATTAAAGATAACTAACATTTTTTCTTCAATTCTTTCAATTTTTCATGCATTTTTCTAAATGCACCAGATGGATATATGGAAGACATGATTATGCTTTCCCTTATATTATTTCATAATTGATAGATAATTTCCTGTATTTTTAAAATTAGTAATAGTTCATCTTTTGTCCTCATTGGAAAATGACA
>NW_015386080.1:1375270-1381035 GCF_001527695.2 Protobothrops mucrosquamatus | reverse complement strand
GGGGGGGGGGGGGGGAATCCAGGCAGGCCTTTAAAGATTACAGAGTGACTTCTACTTAAAGACCATTGCCACCCGATTTATGATTTATCATCCAACCAGAACAGTAATTAATGAAAAGAGATGTTGAGTGTGCAAGAAATAGCTTTAATTGAATTTGCTAATCTATTTTCTATCTTCTTTCTGCAAGTGATTCATTCATTCCTAACACAGGGAAGATTTATTGTTTATTAAGCTTCACAATCATCAAACAGCAGCTGATTTTTTATTAGTTTTGCAGTCTAGGTATAGCTCATAAAATTATTTTCTTCACATGGTGTTTTCTAAATATTTTTTTAAACCGTTGGGTCTGCATGCAACTGATAGCATCTTTCAAATGTCTTCAGCTGGCATTATTAAGTTCCAGAAAGTGAAGGCATTGAGAATTTTCCTTTATATCTTCTCCTGTCTTAATCTTAGTGATTGGACACATTGTTTTGCTAGAGTAAAATTCAGATTAATATTCTTATATGGTTACATTTTGTTTATTTTTTATTAACTCTAATACATAAATTGTGCAGTAATAAAAAAAGAAGCAAACAGTGCTATAGACTTTTTAGTAATAGGTTGAGATTAATGTCACATTCATTTTCATTATAGGACTGGGCCTTTCTTAGTTTATGGATGGACTGAGGTTGCAAAGACAATAATCTTAGATTAGAATCTATTAAACAAAATCTCTGATGAGAGCTGAGCTTTGAGAATATGCTTTGCACTGCACAGATTATTTATCTGCCATACCATTTCTTCTATTATACATCATTAGGAGAATGATATTGCTGGATTTCCTGGAAAGATGAGCCACTCCAAAAATCAAATTAAAATTACTGTGAATTATCTGCTAGAGGATGTAGGTTTATTATCAAGAAGCATAGTAAGTCAAACAATTAAGGGTTGAGATAGATTACTACAATCTCATATTATATGTTTGCAAAGTTTCTCTTTATGAAAATTTTTGATGAATGAAAATGTTGTGAAGAATAACCTTTTGTTTTGTCAGCTTCGAATTGTGTCATTGTTTAAATTTAGTTGCTGATTGAGGAAGCAGAAATAACAATAAAAGAGTTTAATGTAAAGAAGTTCCTGTTGTGAACCTTTGAGGCTGTATAGACAATGATAAACAACAATCTTTTCCTTGAATCAGGTAGAATAATAAGCAGCCAGTCCGAGAGATTAATTGGAGCTTGAAGTGTAGGATGGTGAGGCCAGCATATAAACTGTCAGGATCACTTTAGTTAACAGTTAGAGTGATTTGATGTGAAATAGTAACAGCTGGCTATGAATATATGAAGTGCAAATGGGCAGCAGGTGGCAGTTCTAGTTTTGTTTCATGAATCTTTGCAGGAATATGTATGTTTGTATAGCTAAGAATAAACAAAAACTCCTGCCAAGGCAAAGAAGAAAAAATCCTATAATATTTGCACAAGCAGCTGCATACTAGGGTTATTAAAATAAGCAATATACAAATATGAAAACAAGTGAATAACAATAGCAAGTTTCTGAACTTTAATGAGTAATGATATTGAAGTTTTGTGAATTGAACAGTGATTGTGTGTAACCAGACTATGATGATAGATGCTTTCCTCACCTGGTGCTTTGGTATAAAGTTCATTTCCTGATGCCAATGCTCAGTAAAAGAGAAAAAATGGAGTCATAAATGAATAACTAAATATAATTTTCTCCAGACTCACAGGAGACAATCAAAAGACAATAGTCAGACAGCTGATGACAGGAGCACACATTTCACTCCCCACAAAGTCACTAAGCAAAACAGTGATCTATACTTAATCTTTAGGCCAAGAATAAGAAATCCTGTATCAAATAAAAAAAACAACACTATCAAGGTATAGATGAGAGTCAAGAATAAAGTATGCAAGGCAAAATTATCGGTCCCAGCCACAGAATGTAAGAAGCAATGATACCAAAGTTGTCTCCAGTAATTATTTGGTCTCTGAAGCAGCCTTGTAAGGCCTCTTCTGGACTTATTAGTGTCTCCACATCTTGAACTACAGTGCACAAATTACTTCCAAAGAGCCTGGCTGTAGATCTTGGTATTGCCACACCATTCAGCTCTTTGATCCTCAGTATGACGATAATGGCTCTTTCTGGAGATGAAAGGCTATTTGATCATGCATCTTTTCTAACCTTCATCCTTCAGGCTGTATTTCAGGCAAAAATTGGCCTCAGTCTCAGTGATATTCATGGCAGCTCACAGCATAAGTCAGGGAATAAAAAAATACTCCTGAACCTGAATGTTTTGCTATTCAGGAAAACTTACAGTCCTCAATAGTAATGTAAATAACTTTTCCTATCAGGAAAGTCCAGTTTTCACTGCCAAGGATTTCATACTGCAGCTGCAATTATTCACAATAATATAGGGAAACTGAAAGTCTTCTATATTAGCTTTAGCTACTCAATAAATAGACCAGGAGGAAGTGGAGCAAAGAGGCAGGACAAGCAGAATAGCTGTCAGTCAAGTATTCAATATTCTTCAATTATTTATCAGTATGATATTCAATTGTATTTATTATATTACCTATATAGAGATAGTGTTTGTAAGTTATTTCCCTATGCAACTGAAATTTAGTGGCTCAGTATATGTTAGATCAGCTGTGAGAGGCTTCTTTGACTGAAAGAGTGAGTGATAGATTGGCAATGTACCCAGCTCATTATTCTATTCCCAATAAAAATTAACCAGTTGTTCCTGACAATTCATAAACATGAAACTGAGGTTTACTATCTGTTTGATATAGTTATGATATTCAGTCAACACATGAATAGAATGATAGGACTAAAGAATTTAACTTATTCAAAAGAAATAGACTGTACAAAACAGAAGGAGTGATGTGCATAAAGTGTAGATATGGGTTAAGATACAGGAATTTGAACATCTGAAAAAGAATGTAAAAAAGAACATTTCATTGTGACGGTTTACGATACATCAAACCTTACTTAGACAGAAGATAATGTCTTCCTGGACCAGATTACAGAACTTTCAGGAAGGAAAGACATAGAATGAAAGTACTCAAGTATCTGTTTGAAAACCAACTTGATCAAAATTGCAAGATCCCCCAGATACCTCAGTTTTGACTGTTTAATTTTTCAGAAGTTTAAATGTAGAGAAGGGTATTGGCTCTTCTAGATTTCATCCTAGGTCAAGAAGTTTGTTAAAGTAGGAAAAACAGTAAAAATCTTGGGAGGAATGATCATGTCACTTTGAGATTCAGAATAATATAGAAATAGAAATTAACACATGTTGAGTGGAGTTCAGGGCAGACAATTTCAGCAAAGAAATTGATAGATGAAATCCCATTGACTACAACCCATAAATCAAAGAAAATGCTAAGAACTTCTCAGAAACAAAACATCGAAAGAAAATTTTCATATAATTCCCATGAGGAAAAATGAGAAATTAAGGAAAATATTGAGGCTAATAAGGAATTTTCAACTGTGCTAGGTTTTAAAAAGGGCATGTATAGGAAATGGAATGTGCGGAAGTAGGTAACATTAACAAAAAGTGGGTGTTTTTTTTTAAAAAAAAAGCTGAGAGTAGTAAAATGAAGGATGAAAGAGCAATGGGCATGCTACTAGGATAAAAGATGATATCGGGCAGATATCAGGAAGATCATAATGGGAACTGTACTTAAACTAATTTAAGCAGAATAGTTAACAAGGGAGTGGCAATCCAAGTTAAAAAAAGAGATGTTTAAAAAATACCTGGCTATAGTGAATAAAGTTAAGATCATTTCAAGGATATTGAATGAGTTGCAAATGTCAGCCTGAAGTCTCTTTCTATGATGTTTGAGAAATCATAGAAGGCAGGCATAATGCCACAGAATCACAGATTGGCAAGTATTGTTCCAGCTATAAAAGATAACCAATTTAATTATAGACTGCTGAACTGATAATGAACAAATTATGACATAGATTAATAAACAGTCAGCTTGTGAGCATTTAGAAAATAATTTATTGCTTAATAAGCTCAGCATTGATTTATCAAGAAAAAATCATTCCAAATTAATCTGATTTCATTTTATTATATTAGCCATTATGCATCCAGGCCATTGTGCCCTACCCAAACTGGAAAGGTAGACTAAAAAAATTAATTCCTTATTTATGTACATAAGCAAAGAGAGTACTTCACCTTGTAGAGGAGCCTCTTAGAACGGTGGAGAATTACTTTATATATTGAATTCTTTCATTGGTTAACATCATTTGAAACATTTCTGACACAATGCACATATCCAGGTGTAACATGTAACATTCCATGGTTTCTTAATATGATGTTATTAATACTCATCTAGATATTCAGGACATATTTTTCTCACACTATAATGAGCTTGCAAGTTACTAAAATTCAAGTCAGTGTCCTTGACAGATTTGAGCCAGTTCTTATCAGACTCTACATTCCTCATGGAGAGTTTGCTTTGTTACTTCAAAGACTTTGTTACTTCAAGTAGAAACACTAATCAAAGAACCGCTAGTTCCTGAAAACTTCAATCAAAGATGCTCCCCTCTGTTCATGCCATCAGTGGGGAGAGACAATAAAATGCCCAATTTAACTGAGTACAGCTATAGAGTGGACCTCTAAATGCAATGCATTTGATAAAACCATGAGATTCCAGGGGGAAAGACCAAAATTTGACTAAAATACATAAATGCAGAGCTAGATGAGCAAATATGGTGGTTTCAGATCAAACTGGAAGGTGGTAAGCAAATGCAATCCTAAACTGCATTAACAGAAATATTATACTGAGATAAGGAAAATTTAATTGTTCCTTTCTATTTTACATTAATCAGATTGTAGTTAAATACTGAATCCATATCTAGATACTGCATTTTAGGACAAACACTAAGAAACTGGAATCTGTTCAGCAGAGACCAATCAAGATGGTAAAAGTCTTGGAAGAAAAAAAAAATCAGATATATTTGGTATGTTTAGTCTGGAAAAGAGAAGGTTGTAGGAAGACCTGACTGTTGTTTTCAAGTATTTGAAGGACTTTATGTAGAACATAAAGCAGAACTATTCATAATTGTTCTAGAACACAGGAAAATAAATGGTTTGTTTTTTTAAGGAAGTACATTTTATTTGGACATAAAAATAAAAATCCTAATGCTAAAAACTGTTCAATGTTGTGATAGTCTGCTTCAGAAAGTGGTGGATTTTCCTTTGCTAGTTGTATTTCAACAGATGCAGGATTGCCATCTGTCAGAGATTCTATAATACTGGAGTCTTGCATTTGGCAGACATTTGGAGTAATTCTACAAGATTTATTGTGTTCTATGATTCTACAAGTCTCTGCTTAAATTTCTATTCCCTAATATAAGGATAGGTAGAAGGCATACCAGTAGAAGAAGCCACCCAAACTGAAAACAAATTCCAAATCATTTGAAACCACCACAATGTATTTGGAAGGACTAATAATTTTTAAAACTCCTATAACTATTTACCTGGGTGCTAAGTTCATTGCATTTCATAAGAATTATTTCCACACAGATGTGCATGGGATTTGTGCATAAATGTACTGTACGGCGGAACATCAGGCTGCGGCCTGGGATGTGGCCGCAGCCGCAGCACTGGACCGAGTCGTGCCGCTGCGGCCTCTGACCCGGCGTAGGTCTCAACTGGCCCCTTGGTTCACCGAGGGGCTGAGAGAGATGAAACGCCGGAAAAGACGCCTAGAGAGCAGTTGGAGGGCTAGCCGAACCGAATCCGACCGAACACAGGT
>NW_015386080.1:1349925-1373827 GCF_001527695.2 Protobothrops mucrosquamatus | reverse complement strand
TTTTAATTATATTTTAAAATTTGACAAATATTTAAATATTCCTTTTAATTAATTTTAAATTTGTATTGTTTTGTATGTATTTTAAATAGATTGTCAGCCGCCCTGAGTCCTACGGGAGAAGGGCGGGATATAAATCCAAAAAATAAATAAAAATAAATAAATAAATAAAATGTACATTTATTTGTTTGTTTTTCTCCTGAATGATTGAATGGTTGGTTGTTTAAAAAAAATATACTCAAAAAATCTGTTCCAGTAAGTGTGAAATTTATCCCTTTTTATAATCTATATACCCTTCCCCGCTATCTCCCAAAACAGTACTGGAAAGTTGGAAGAAATCAGATGTACATATCTTCTCTTGCATCTGATAATCTTAGTTTGTAAGGATATTAAAAATTTTAATTCTGATTAATGTGAAAGATACACCTTTAACTCTTTAGTTCCAACATAGTAAAATGTTCAATTTAATGTACCTGTATGTTTGTGTGTCACTGATACTTTATGTTCTTTATGTTGCATGGTAACAAAAAAAACCCTATTAAACTTTAAAAGCTATATCATTTCAGAGTTGTTGTTCACTTATAGATTTAATTTAACATTCCTAAATCCACAATATAACATTATTCTGAAGAAGGTGGCCTATTTCCATTGTGGCTAATAAATAAGACACTGATATTGAAATAGTTATTTCAAATATTTTATATTTATAGGTGATCTCTTTAATCCTGGAGACCCTTCATATTTGTTCAAAATAAAATGAAATATATAAGATGCCACCATCTATAACAAATCTGAAGATTGAGTTATAAACCTAACGTTGTGTCTGTTGTTAATTTGCCATTCTGTGTGACGTTTTGTGTCGTGTTATTTTGGTATTGTGTGTGTGTATGTCCCTAGGGTCTGCCAGGCTTCCCCACAGTTGCTGCCCTTCACAGTAATCAGATCCTCACCGTCAAGGTTTGTGGCCAACATGCATCAGCTAGGCAGTCTTTCTATATCAGCATAAAGATGTCATGGATAATTAATTTGCTGTCAGAAGCTGGTCAATTCACCTGATCATCCCTTATATGATCTTTATTTCTTCAATAATGTTGCATTGCAGAGGGATTAGTCAGAACTGCATTAGATAAACCCAAACTTATATGGTGGTATTTCTGTAAATACTTTTAATGGCCAAAACAGAGCACTCTACTTATAAAACAATCACAAAGATTAAAAGAGTGTATAAATCTTACTAATAATATTCACCATTTATTTTGTAGGTGGTGACCTACTCACATACCCTTACATTCTCTAAAAATTAATTAATTATGATTTTACCTATCTAGGGACCAGCAGGCCATTATGCCTATTTAAAGGTCCTATTGCACCTGGCATCATATGCTATTTGGAAAGTCTGACTAAAGCTGAACTGGTGCTTTGTGTCTTGGAATCTTTGCTCATGATGTGAAATAAAAACATTTCATTTTGATCTTCCAGTTGCTGAAGAAATATTTTAAAATTTGAAGTCCAATTAGGAGTTTTGAGAGCAATTTCGTGTTACCGCTTATTTCATATAAGGACAACACCATGGAGGCTCCACCTCCCACTTGTGCATCTGTGCAATAATTCTAAAACAAAGCATAGATTCTTTTGATAGACAGAAGCACCAGTTGGAAGTTATATTTGCTATTACAAGTCTAATGTATATCTTTCTATTTCTTCTTTGGTGCCTTCTGATGTCTGTTCTTCAATTCTTTCACCTCTGCACTTCAACCTTTGACCTCACCTGCCTGATCAGATGGTGTTTCCTAAAATCAATCATGGGTTTCTCTCTGCTGATCAGCAGCTCATTAAACGCCGCCTCATTAAGGTAGTGCTTCATCTCTCTCTGAACTTTTCCCATTCTCTTGCTTGCAGCTGATTGCTAAATTATAAATATTGATGAAGCTTTTTTCAAACTAAATTACTATTAACGAAATGGATATTTACTTTTTTTTTTTAAACAGCTACAAAAAATTCATGGGGTTTCATTATATAGTACTAATTAATTTTATCAATTGTCCTGTGTGGGCTTATTAATTTTATTGGAAATTGGATAAAACAGTATTTTTGAAGGAAAAGTGATTGTTAATTTAACAGTTAATTACTCAGCATGATGCATTGTGAAGTGGATAGACTGATATCCCTCAAGTTGATGTTCTTAATTGTACTTATAAAAAGATTGCTTAAAAAAAGAAATTAAATAAATATAAAGCTATCTGACATAAAGCTTAAAAAATGTACAGATTTCAGCAAGAAGTCATATTTCACTGCCCCCTTAGATGTCAATCGGTTCTCACTTGCTGAATCTCATGAGCTAATTTTGTAACCTATCATAAAAGTTTTACAGCCTCCATTTAACACTAATTGCTCAACCTTTAATACAACATCCAAAGAAATGGTTTTCTCCCTACGGGCAAATATCTGTGAAATTTGGGAGCAGTAAATCTGAGATAATCTTTTCTGGATATTCTTCAAATGCAGAACTTTCACAAGATCATTGTAGTTTGTGTCATGTACAAATGGAGAATATTTTTCCTGCACATTCTCTGTTACTTGCATGTTAAAAGTGTGCTTACTTATGGTTTAAGAATGCATTGCTTTATTATACTTGTGAATTTTGTCACTTTCCAATCAAGATGACTGATGCTGTTTTAAAATAGCTTCAGAGGCCACAAAGAACAGGAAGTCATAATCCAACAGAACTTTTTAAAAGGATAACTGAGGCCATGTTCTTGCCTAAAAGGAGTAGCTATCAGCAGCATCAAGTGATCATGCACAATTAATGCCAATCAATTGTTTAGGAATTGTAGGCCTAAATCCAATTCCTTCTCTTTTCTGAGAGGTAACCAGTTCTTTGTTATAAAAAAAAATGGGAGGGAGGGAGGGAGGGAAGGAAGGAAGGAAGGAAGCAATGGTTCAATGTTCCTTGCCAGCTTCCCACAAGGAAAGTCAATGGAAAAGGGCAAATCAAGTCACTCCTGCTCCTGCATCAACTGATGATCCCTCTGTTTCTCTGTTTAGGTAAGATAATATCTTTGAAATGGTGACCCAGCATGTCACAGGTTGTCTAGTATATGATAAATATGAGTACTTAGTTATACACATAGACTGACTAAAATCCTTGTCAATCAATTATTTTGACCTTAAGAACATCAACTTGAGGGATTTCTTGAACATTCTTTATTATACTGGATTGTTTGAACATATTAACATTGGTCTTATTGATGGATGTTCAGGGTGATCAAGGGCAAGTTGGACCTCCTGGACCTCCTGGACCCCCTGGACCAAGAGGGCCTCCTGGAGATACTGGCAAAGATGGGCCACGAGGAATGCCTGGGGTGCCGGTGAGTCAGTCATCATAGATATTACACATCATATGCATCACACGTTAAGATCACTGGTGTAGACGGGGAATTAACTGACTTGTTTCATTTCAAAATATCTACCTGAAAAGCAAGTGCTGGACTTAGCAGAGCTGATTAAAACTTTTTTTTAACAAACCCTTTAGGGTTAATAACCTTTTGCTGAAAAAGAAAGAAATGGTATTTTTATTTCTCCAATAAAAATTATTATAGCACAGTGATACTATAATAAAATAGTATATTAAATAATACTTTTTATTTTTTCCTATTTTTTTAATCATAGTTAATGGATTTTTTTGTTAATGAATAAATAGCTCTATGAATGCATGCATCATAGGATAACAATTAAAAAAATTATTCTGGTTATGTTTTCTACAGATTGTTATAGTTAATTAAAATTTTCAGAGCCTTGTATGCCAGAAAAAAAACTCATAAATTCATAAATTGATATAATTATAATTAATTTCTATATTAAATTCATATATTTAAGATCTATCTAGAAAAGTTTTCTATGAAAAATTACATTAAGAATTTTAATCTTTTACCAGTTACCAGTCCAGGAAATTAGTGTTAAAGGAAATAGTACTGTGTTCTCCTATTTTGTAAGAATAACATTTAAGGAAATACATGAACTTAACTAAAACTATCTGAGGAGAAAGAATATCTAGGAAACTATTCCTACATCTTTTATTATTATAATTTATACTATAAGTAATTTTATGATTACTCAGTTGACCACATCAAGAAATAATGGGTGCCAGCCACAATAAAATAAGATAGAATTTGATAAGACAAAATGAAATAAAATAAGAAAAAATAAACTGAAATAAAAAATAAAGTGAACTAAAGGACGTGCCCTAGAATTTTGTGTTTGAGTGAAAAACTGGCTGTTTAGCAAAATAGAAGCCAGACAGTCTGGATGATTTTACTTTATTATTTAACACCTCATTAAAAATGTGGATACAATTAGAACACAGCAAAATTCAATTAAACAGTATAAAAAATTGATTAAACAATCTAATCTATCAGAGCCTGGAAGTGTGCCATTCCAAAATGCCATAAAGACCTGGTTGTTCTCCCGGGCCTAAGACTAGGGTGGTTGGTGCCCTTTTCACTGAATATTAGACATTGGTGGAAGTTTTGGGAGGTGGGGGTTTGATTCCCTCCTTCTACATCAGGTTTCTTGTCTGCTTTTTTCTGTTATCTTGTTTTATCCTAGTTGGTGTATTTTGAGTTGTGCAGAGTTTAGGACACATACAAAGAAAGCATGAGTGCAGTAACTTTTCCCTTCGGCAATGTAAGATCCCTGAAAGCACCATATAACCTTTACAGTAAATAGTTATTAGTGGATCTATGCTTGGTATCATTTTTGTCTATTCATCTCCTTTTTAATTATCTATATCATTATTTTGCATTTAAGGGAGAACCTGGAAAACCAGGTGAACAAGGATTGGTGGTAAGTATGTTTATATTTTCATTTTCTGTTTGGTAGAAGATATATTCTTATTGCCAGGATAATTGTTCATTAAATATATTTGCTTCCAAATCATGTAGTTTCACAATGACATACAACAACGTGAAATGACATAAATGTGAAAAACGTTCATTAATAACAGTAATAATAATTTTAAAAATCCAACCTCATTAATCTAATCATATAATACAAATCCATAACAAATCAAAATAAAAGTAATAGTACTAAAGAGAATAATCTAAAATACTTGGATTGAACAATGATAGGCCAGAAACTTTTAAAAACATTCAGGCTTCACTACTTTTCAGAAGGCCATCTGAAGCCAGGATACTTTCTAGACTTTAGAAGGACCCTGTTCTATAACTGAAACCAACAATTTCTTTCCTCAAAGAAAAATGTAAAATGTTCAGTAGTTATGTTTGGCAAATTAATTAAAGAAGTGATACAACTTTTTGTTTCTGCTCATTGAAAAAGATTAAAACAACATCTATCTATCTATCTATCTATCTATCTATCTATCTATCTATCTATCTATCTATCTATCTATCTATCTATCTATCTATCTATCTATCAAATTTAGGTACCACCCATCTCACACTCAAAGTGTCTCAGGTATAACATTTATACATGAGACGTGAAACTATATAGTGAAGAATGATAATATTACAGATACTTCCTCACTTTTGAAAAAAATATTACTTTTATTTAGCAGAACAAATAATTTTTTAACTCTTTGGACCTAAACGTGAATCCAAATTTATTAAATATATCAGATTTATAGTTTTGAATTCTTCACAAACTCCATATGTTATCAGATTTTTACTTGTTGCTAAAAACATTTACAACCAGGATCTTCCAGAAATCTTTAGAACACAATTCCCAGAATTCATATGCTGCCTAGAATCTTGGAGTTGTTGCCTAACATATTGTTAGGCTCAAGAACCAGGCATAGGAGTTGAGCTCAAGGCACTAAATGTTAATAATAATAATAATAATAATAATAATAATAATAATAATAATAATAATAATAATAATAATAATAATAATAATAATAATAGTAGTAGTAGTAGTAGTAGTAGTAGTAGTAGTAGTAGTAGTAGTAGTAGTTGGAAGGACCTTGGAGGTCATCTAGTCCAATCCCCTGCTTAGGCAGGAAACCCTATACCATTTCAGACAAATGGCTGTCCAAATGGCTGTTTATGACATGGAACCTATACACCAGAATCTGATCTATTAACAATCAAGCCAAATTGGCAACAGAATTCATAGGGGGCAGGACTTGGATTTCTCGTGGGAGTGTAGCGATTCCAAACTGATAACACATTTGATCCTGCCTTGGGCTCAGTCTACTGATCTCCTATACATATCAAGAGGATGTTAAATTGTGGAAGGCATAATGTTAAATTGCAGAAGGCATAAAAGAACTGCTTCTGTTTTATTGTTTTTAAACTTCTTTTTATACAAGATGTATATCTTCTGCTCCTTGATAAAAATGGAGAAAAACTGCTGATTCCCAACATAAAAACAGTCATATGTTTATTAAAAGATATTGAAATTTGATAACAAAAAGTTTTGTTTGATTGCATTATCCAACAAGTTTAAAATCTCAGTGCTGAATTTGATACCTTCAGGAGGTCCCGAGCACTTACTTATAACACAGAACAACTGTCCCTGTTCGTGTAACATTGGGTACCATTTCTTATCAGCATGTTAAATTGTTAGAACTATTATAAAATATTGCAAGAAAACCAAATAAACCAATAACAAAACAAAAATGTAAGAACAAAATATGTAAAATGCTAAAATACATTCTTTTAAAATGTTCCTTCCACAAAAGCTGCAAATATCCATGCAGCATACTTGCTAAAACTAGCATTGTATCCTCTGCTGTTCAGCTAGCCTGTTAAGTCAGTTTGCATATATACTAATAGATTGCATTCCTTTGTTCTTTCTAAAAGTCTGAAGAAAGATAGGCAGGAAAGAAAGTTATAAATACGTTATAAATAAATAAAATGCAAAGTCTTCATGACTGAAGTACTAAACCTCTTCTATGACCATCTAGAGAGTTTCCAGAATATAGCTAGTGTTTGACTCAACTCACTGAGCTTCAAGTTCACAGGGCAAGGAACACATGTCAGTATGAATAAACGGTGAAATGCATTCTGAGGGTGGTTTTAATTACAGTTGGCATATTCAGCCACAACTGCTGCAGGCAGCCTTTTTGCTGAAGAAAGACCTTTTTTTAGTGTATATGATTCATTTCCCTCTGGGAACAGAAAGAAAAATATGTCAATATTATGTTATAATATCGTAATAAGTAAAAAGGTTATTTTTAGAGAACTTACTGTATTACAAACTCATGCACAACAATGCATTGTTTATTTATATATTTAATTAACAAGTTTTATCTGGCTCCTTAACTAAAAGAGCAATCATAACAGCCTAAATAAATCCCATTTTAAGAGACAATCCTGATTTGCAGTTTTTCACATATAGAGGATGGGAATAGTTGATAGCAATGCTTAACACTGTTTCTCTCTATAAGCCTTCAGTCCACACACAATACTAAGGTAAATGGTGCCCTAATTCTGTATTTAATTCATAAAAGTTCTGTTTTCTTCACTGCCTTCATATTACCTCTGCAACCTCCATTATCATTTGATTAACAAAAGGTAAACTTTTCCTCCTCACTTTAAATGCTCACATTTATGGTTGAAATACTTGGCCAAACAAGTTTATAATGTGGAAGTTTATAAATTGTTTTTTTACTAACAATTTTGTTTGAACAGTGATTCCCTATACAGTAACACAGAGAATAGGTATAATATAGAACAGTGATGGCGAACCTTTTAAAGACCGAGTGCCCAAACTGCAACCCAAAATCCACTTATTTGTTACCGGGTGCCGGGTGCGCATGGCTGTGGTGGTCATGGCAGACTGGGTGGGTGTGGCAAAGATGGGCGTGGTCACCTCGATGTTGCTCATGGGGAGGGATGCCTGTGGGGGCTGGGCAGGGTTCGGGGAGATCCAGGAGGTCTCTGGCAGGTGGGGCAGTGGGCAGGAAGCTTGTCCTGCGGGGTAAGGCAAGGCAGGGCTGGGGTGCCATTGCCTCAGGGCAAGGTGAGACAGGGGCCAGGGCAGCTGCTGCCTGACACCATCGGCCCCTGCACACTGAGGCCAGCGAGCGCATGGGGGCCAAAAGTGTCTGTCAGCATCCACAGCCTGCCGGCCCCTCGACTGGCACACTCTGGGGCTCTGGGGCCAGGAGGTATGGGCAGGGGGAGGGAAACCAGCCATGCTGGGATGCATCCAGCCACGTGTGGGCGAGTTAGCGGGCGGCTGTTTGAAGAGGGATGGTTGCCATCTCCGGGGCATGGTGCGTGTGCCCACAGAGAGGGCTCTGAGTGCCACCTCTGGCATGCGTGCCATAGGTTTGCCACCACTGATACAGAAGATAACCAAAGAAAAAGAAAGGGGTCTAGCAAGCCATAATTAATATTCAGGAAGAGAAAAATACCTATTGTATTTTTGCAGAACACTTATGTTTTCCCTAATGTACAAAGCATCAGTTGACTTTGACTCAAGATAGACAGTTTGCAGAATAGGGCATGTTTTTAATTAGTTATTTTAATTTTTTAAATTAAATTATTAATTAATTAATTAATTTTATTTTAATGAGTTATTAAATTAGTTAAATTGTCTACATTATTATGTTAATTCCATTGTTCTCCTTTTTAGGGACCTCAGGGACCTCCGGGACAAAAGGTATAGTATACACAGTGATAGGAAAGATTTTTGCTGCCTAGTGCCAAGATACAATCTGCTGGTATAAAGGGCTTTCACTACTGTATCCCACATACTATAGCAGCTGTTTAGTCCGTGAGCTCTATTTTATAAAGGAAGAAGAAAAATCTCAACTCCTCACCAACACAGCTTAGTTAAAGAGATGAGGCAATGTTTCCTTTTACTCTGTTAGCTAAATTTACCAGTTAAAGAAGCTGCTATAACTGGTAAAATAATGAAACCAAACTCTGAACATAGTGGGAAATGCAGCTTGAATTTCATTTGGCCTTTGAATAGATTGCTGCCATATGATGTAAAAAAATAAAGAGAACAAAAAAATTCTAGGTGTTGTTGAAATATGGATTTTTGATTGCTGGCCAGTATAATTTGATTTCTATAGTAACCAGAGAACTGATTTCCTGTGAATGTTTCCAATATTATTTACATTCATCAGGACTGACAATGAAAGAGTGAATTCACAATTTATGGGCTGCAGCATTGCACCAGTACCAAATACGGCAGGAATAAAAAAACATTTCAAACGAATTTTCTGAAGCAGCTGCCTGACAACTTATCCCCCTCTCTCTCCATCCTTCACCAACTAAATCGTTTTGAGCACTGTTTCTTTAAAATAAAATGTTATAATTGACATTTCATAAACTGTAGAGGTTCAAGAAGTAATTAAAGGAAAGTAAAATATTTGTTACTTGTAAAATAGGCAAAACTTCTGATTATAACTGGAAAGCAGTATTTTCTTTTTTAAAAAATACAAAATAAAATTATAAGATATTATCATAATAGCATAATGCAATCGATGTGGTTTGTTTCTTTCTAGTCTCTTTTCTTTAAGTTTAGTTTGTATTATATTCTACTTATATTAAAATATATAATTTTAATATATTTAATATAATTATATAAAATTATAGTAAAAATTCTTAATAAAAATTATTCAGTAATGTGTCCACTTTTGGCATGCAGGCTCTATAGCTGTTCAATAGATTGTAATTAAGCCTGGAATTATGATCATACATCATTGTGATTGTAAATTGAGGCATCATGTGCTTTATCCAATTTTTCAATATTTTTTTCCATGATCATTAAGTGAACTCTGTGGGCATTAAGTAAATGCTGTGGTAATTAAGAGAACAATTTTCATAGGTGATTTTCATTCATAAGTGATTTTTTTGTTTCAGATTAGACCTCAAAACCTTTCAACAAGTAGCAGCACATTGGATGGATCAAATAAACTTGATTTATTTTCTTTCATAGTATTGTTTAAAATGGGCATGTGTGTTTAAGTTCAGTATTTTATAAAAAAGGCAAGGAGCATATTGATAACATGTAGATGATAACTATATTCAAAATTAGGGGTATTTACGTAATTCTGTAAAAATAAAATATGAAATATATTCTAAAACTATGAGAAACTTTTAAATATTGAATTCAGTTTTAGCACACAAACTTTGCTTCATAATTCTGAAACAGAATACACAACAATAACATAAAAAGGATAATTCTTTATATTTAATTTAAAGAATAACGCTATTGAAAGCTGAATGTATAAATCAAGTCTCATAATTTACAAAAGATAAACATCTATAGTGAAGTATTGCATGATCTGTTTGATAATTTTTGCTAAATTCAGATATATGATTCTCTTCAGGGCTCATTTGGTGCACCTGGTATCCCAGGAACAGATGGACAACAGGTAAATTACTATTGTTTTTAGATGTAATCCTAATCTGTTTAGAAATTACTCTAACTGAATTCAATGGCTCTTACTCCCAGGATATGATTGCTATTTTACAACATTATTTTTGCAAATCCATGAAATTAAGACATTTTTATTTATTTTATTTATTTATTAAATTTTGTCTAACATAAAAGCAAAAAGTAGGTCCATAGTTTGTCTTGGCCAGAAAGGTTTATACAAATGATAAACACTGTGGCACAAGAGACAATAAACAATGTCCAACTAGAATGACTGCAATCCAATACAATGTTCCATGTGTATAAAACCAAATAAAATTAATGGAGCTTAGAAAATACAGTGTTGCTCTGTGGTTTAAACTTGTATTGATGACTGGGAGGTTAGAGAGCAAAGTAAGAAAGATGAAGAACATTAAATCCGTCCTGTGGGGATGGCAATGAGGGGAGAGCAGAAATCAATGCATTTGGCAGAAAGTAAAACTAGAGATCAGTTAAAATATAGCTCCATGAGAAAATAAGTGAGGGATCCTTGGTTCTTGGTAGTTATCTTTTATCGAAAAAATGTGATAAAGGCTTAGTGAGAATTTTTTAATGTGGCAGTTCACATTACATTTTTCTTTGTTGTTTCACAGCTCTTTTGACTGGTAATCTGCATTAAATCTTAAACTAAACTAAGATAAATATTTCAATCCAACATTATATATAGAAAAGAAGTCCCTCCAGTATTTCCAGTAATTTTATGTTTCTTTAAATTTCCATAATAAAATTAAGTTATTGCAACTTCCACAAGGACAATCTATCCCCAACAACAATAGTTAAATTCTCTTAAAATGTGTATTAGAATTTATAGCAACTGGTGTGTCATTCTTGGCTGATCAGATTGGTATTTTAATAACTTGCATCTTAGATAGAGTGATTTTTAAATCACGGGCCTCATAAAACTGTATTATTAAAGATTAACTTAGCATGAATAAAAACATTTGGCACAGCAGAAAATCTATAATGAATGTACAAACTGTTGTCTTCATAGATACTACTTCTTTTTTAAATATTCATCAGTTTACATTGAAATACATAAAATAGCCTAAACTTTGTTTCTTTCACCTATTCTTTTCATCCAAAGACTTTTCACTTATATGCTTATAATAAATTAACCATGGGTGTTTCTGCAGATAGCTCTATTCTGATGTTGGACATTTTTCCCAAGTGGTGTGTTTCAGAAATGAGAATTTATTCAATTGTTCGTAAGCAGGATGATGCCAAAATAATGAAATGTGTACAGTATTATGATGTCATTATTTAAGTGCTATTTTGCATACTTGCTTTGCAATATTGTAACACGATGTCATGATGCCTGTCTTCCGTAATGAATGCCTACAGATAAAGAATCTATTATTTTCTTTGCTTATTCTGGGCATTGGCTACTGGAGGGGATGCATTCTGGTGTGAACAGACTCAGCCACACTTTCAACTGGCCAACTCCAAATCCAAAAAATGCTAGGGAAAACCAATCCAAAAATGCTAGGGAATTTCTGGAATCTTGGTATTCAGACAAAACAACCATCAACAGATATAGATACCTAGAAATAAACCATATTTACAAACCAAAAGAGACAACAAAAAACTAAAAAGAAAACAAAAGACCATAATACATCCCCTCCAACAGCCAACACCACCATAAGAAGGGATTAACACCAGACAAACAATCAAACAGAATATAATACCCCAATCAAGGAACTACCAAGAAGAAAACCACACCCCAACCAACATCGGCATGATGAGCTACTGTTTGCTACTGTATAGCAAACATCACACTCATCAGCACTGTTGAGTGTTATCTAGTTGGGTAATGTAATGACTGCAAGCAAATAACCAGGTACAGAGAGCACCAATGACTTAATTAGTTGTTTTCTCCTGTGAACATTTTTCAGTGTTAATTCTGCTTTCTGTGACCTATAACTAGATTGCTATGGAAAATTTGAAACTTTAAACTTTCTCAACTCAAATCTCAAATTTCCTTATGAGTTTGTGCTTCAATATTAATTAGATGTTCGGATGCATAGGAGTATATATTAAAATCCTTTGGGTTTTGTTTTGTTTTGGCTTCGGGGTTTTGTTTTGTTTTTTGCCAAGTAAGCTATTTCTTTGCCACATTAAACTAAGGGAGAGCTTATACTGACAAAAAAATAGTGATGTGTTCCCATTGGGGGTCTTTTCAAATCTTAGACTTCTGTGTTTGGTAGCAGCTTTGTCTTTCTAAGACAGTGCTTTGCTGTTATTTAATTATTTAATCTTTCAGATAGGATGGAAAGTTAAATTTTTGCCAGTTTCATGACATATGTGATATTATTATGCAGGATGTAATGCCAGATGAAGCGGAAATAAGTTTAGTTCCATTGTGCATTATGGATGCTGCTGCTGTGCATTCTCACATTAGAATTAAGACCTTTTGAGGAATCTGTAGTTCTTTCAAAATAAGATTCTGTAAACCAAAACAGAACAAAGCTCAGGAATGCTTGGTTCTATATTTCTAAACATCTCCATGTATATTTGCTAATATTCACTGTAGATTAGAATACACAGAAATTGCACTTGGAAGATTAAATTAAAAAGCTCAGTATTCTTCAAGATTCTTGAGCATTCCTATGAAGTTTAACAAATTGATCTCTAATGAACAATGGTTACTGAATTTATGATATGATTGAAACGATGCCTTTATGTCAGTTTACTATATGTTTCAGAGTACGTAGATTAAAATATTTTAGTACAGAAAAAGATGTAGACATGAAAACAAAAATTTGATATTGTCTAATATCAAAAATTATTTGCATTGTTTTACATAGACGTACATTGCCCAGTACTTCATAGATATATTTAAGTGTGATCCAACCTTAACTTGTTCTGTGTGTAACATAAATTTTGACTTACTATTAAAATGATGCACATTGGCAAGGCAAATTCTAAAATTGATGCACATCACAATAAATCATCATGCTGATTAATGTAGCACATTGGATTAACATGCTTTATTCAAATGAGGATGGACCAGTCTTTTTCTCCTTTGTTTTGATTATCTCATAAAACTGTTGTGAGAGAAAGATGAGCAAGGGCATCAATTAGTCATAAATAAACTCATGCATATGAAAAATAAAGTTGCTACTGGGTTCCATCTATAACCATAGTAACTGCGTTCATTTTGTGCATCGTTTTGACAATTCCCAGAAAAGATCTTGCTGCAGTCTTGTTTTGCCCTACAGTCATGGAACTGATTCCTATTAAATCACATTGAAATGAAAGAGAGAGAAAAATCACAACTAGAAAATATTTAGTCATTTTAGTAATTTAGACATTTTAATTAGCTATTTAATATTTAATGAAAGCTTGCTGTGTGAAGAGAGTTTGAGATTCTCTTGTATTAGATTAATAAGTGGGATTGGATCTCACTCCAGTGGGATTGGCCTGCCCCCACCTGTGCCAGCAGAATGGGCATGTTGCAGATCCCATCAGTCAAAGAATTCCAGCAGGTGGGGTCCAGGAGAAGAGCCTTGGCTCTTATGCCATGGCTCCTGCCCTTTGGAACATTGCCCTCCCCCAGGTGAGATTCCCTCCCACCCTTCTGACCTTCCATAAGGCCTTGAAAACATGGCTGTGCCAACTAGCCTGGAGCCTGGAGGTAGCTAATGGAGTAGAAAGCACCCCACTTCCCCCTACATGCATCTTGCTCCCTCCCTCCCCATTGTTTTAATTGAAATTATGACTATAGTTATGGATATTTCTTTTTTTATTGTTTCATTGACTTTTATTGTTTGTAAGCCACCCAGAGGTGAGATGGGTGACAAATATGTCTAATAAAACAAACAAGCAAACAAATAAATAAATACCATGGCTATTTACATTCTTTTGACTCTTAGATTTATAGGATTGTATTGTTTAGATCTACTAATACTTTTCATTGCTTATTTCCTAATTTTTTAGCAAAGAATATGTGTTTCTTTATGTGGTATTTTTGCAATAGACATGCTCTTTTTCCCCTTCCATAGAAGGAATCTTCACTTTTTTTTTTCTTTGAAAGGAGTATTTACATAAAGTGGGTTATTGAATTTTCAAATCCAAAGGTAGAAAACATCACTGCCTTTAGTTTGTACAGAAAGTTCCCAAGCAGGTTTTGTGAGCATTCAGAACATCGCTAAAAATATGTATTACTTACTTAACTTGCCAGATGGACAAAAAAGCTTTTCAGCCTTAGAAAAAATAATTTAAGGTATCAGGCAGGTAATAAGGGAGATGAAAAGTATATTGAAAATTTCTCATTCAGCTCTGGCTCAGAATGTTAGGAACATATCTAAAAGACCACTTTTCATTATCCCTGTCTTGCTCACAGAACTTAAAAGAAATCTAGTGTTTTGGGGTGTTTTTTACTTATAATACAAATTACAAATAAATTGGCATAAATTAGTGGAACTCTATACATCTTCCTTTTTTCATCAAGAAACCCTTCCAATTTCCTAGAAAGTTGAATTAAGAAATACCTTCCATCTATATTTGGAAATATGATAAAATCCTGTTTTATCAAGTGAAGAAGGGGAAATGTGCTTCAAATTGAGTTTGAAAGTTATGAACACCTCCACTGTACAGTGTTTGTTTATAGCAACAGTACAGAAGTGGGTTGCCATTGCTTTTTTCCATGATATTTTCAAGGTCTATAGTTTACTTATTTTCTGGGGGTGGAATGGGGGGATTCTGTTACAAAAGTAGTGATTAGGCCCATCCTTGCTTAGCTTCTTTCTCCATTCATGTTCCATCATATATGCCCAATATACAATATTTTTAATAAGACTGATGAAAGCATATAACAAGCGTTGGCCTGTTAGCCTTTGAATGATTCTTCTGACTCTGAGCCAACAGATTTTGTAAACGTAGCAGGATTGTCATTGATTCTGGTAGGAGAAGTATCAATATCCTTCACTAGGTTACATGGATGTAAGTTCTCCTGCTGTTCTTTATGATATTTATAATCAACTTTGGAGCTATATATTGTGTCAAGAGAACTGCCACAAGAATTCACAGTGTCTATTTTTCAGAAGTGTAGATTTCAGCCATCAGCACCTTCATTCAGGTTTATAGGCTTGAAATAAACCCTGTCCTGCCCAATATGAGGACTTCAAGGGATCTAGTTAAAAAAAAGATCTAAGCTTTGGCAAAATAAAATATTTTCAGAACCTTGGAAAGCTCCACACAGGAAGTACAAAATTAGGTTAAATCTGAGATGATAACAGGACTACATTTTCATATGGGAAATCATATTGAGGGTTTGCCTCAGTCAGATTAAACTAGTTCATCATTCTCTGAATCCTTACCCTTGCAGGAATATGACAACTGTTTAGGAATTGTGCAAGTTGAGTTTTAAGTATTTGGAAAATACCCAATTTGGGGAGGGCTGCTTTACTTAAGTCTATCAAAAATATTTCAAAGGAGTAAACAGTTTACATGCTGTTGCATGACATTTTGATGACGCTAATAAAGATACTTTCCATCTGTGGATTTTGTACTTTAAAATGGGTTATTTCTGAGACATCAGCTCAGATACACCCAAGACTATGGATTTAATAAGCCATATTAAAGTAATCTTTTTTAAAAAAAAAAATCTTGCTTCATTATTGTCCATGCTTACCTCCACTATTAATGTAAAACAATTTGTTAAGATTTGTATCTAATGCTATGCTATTAGAAACACCTTTACCCTCTTTCCATTTAAAAGAGCCAGCTCATGATAGAGATGAGGCAAATATTAATAAATGTATTACATAATTTTACCCAAAAAATAATTATCCTATGTATTAGTTTAATTCTTTATACTAATCAACCACCCTTTGAAAAATAATAAAGGGAATTTTTAAATGAAACATATACATTTTCATTTCTGTTTTTATTGCAACACTTATAGTACTTTTGAATTGATCACTTAGGCGTGAAATTTGCTGATCCAGTTCAATTTAATTAATTTTTTAATGTCATTATTTCAGGGAGAACCTGGTGCAATGGGAGAAAGAGGAGTCTCTGGGCTTAAGGTTAGTAGATAAAATTCTGGCTAGTAATTTTTCACACTCTATTTTTATACATGATGTTTTTTGCAGTTCTTTTGAGAGTCATCTTTTTGTAGCAGAATAGCTTGTGACTTATTACATTTGTCAGTGGAGCTCATAGGGAGTAGAACAACAATCGTCAATAAACACACCCAGCTATTTGTTGTTGTAAAATATACTTTACTTATATCAAAAGAAGAAATGGGGTATATTGCCTATTCCTATAAGATTCTTCTGTACTACTATAGTTGTGTTGAGAGCGCCAAAGCACTTCTGGGTTGAAAGGATTGAGTGGTAATATCACCATTCTCTGCAGATGCCCAATTGTTGGTTCCTTTCATTTCCCTGTTAAGTTGCCCACTGAAGTGGTACCCATTTATCTACTCACAGTCACTTGCTTTCAAATTGCTGGGTCGGCAGGAGTTGGAGCATGTGATGAGAGCTCACCTCATCCTGTGGTAGCAACCAGGTCTTGAACATGAGCCTGCTGGTCGTTAACCCAGTATCCTAACCTTGTGAGTCACCACACTCCCTATATTCTTCTCTAGTCATGTATGATTTAAATCACGAGCCTTTTCTGTAGATGGATCTCACATCTTTACAGAAGGTTGACCTTTGATGAAAAGGATCATTCATTTTCCCAGTTCTCCACCCAAAGATGTCTTTTGCAAAAGTTTAAATGTTTAACTGTTTAAAAATTAACTGGTTTTGTAATTATTGAAGGAAATATGGCTGAATGAGTTTTAAGTCAGTTTCTGAGAAACCGTATTTTGATCCTGATTAGCAATACAATTCTCCCTCTCAGTTTTCAGTTTAAGAAGGTCTCAAGGGCCAGGACTGAAAAGGATGCACATATCTTAACCCTGAAGAACTGCTTATAATCAAAGTATAACCTGCATAGACAGATAATATGCCTTGATGCAAAGCAGATATATATGTTCTAACCTTATTAATTGCCAAATGTCCTAACTTACATAAGGTAGTTGGTTTTTTAAAGCTATTAGAAGATATTTGTCTAACTGAAGAAGTATGTATTTGAACCACTGTCCAAATCCCATTATAAAGATCAAGAAGAAAAAGAAGAGTCTTGACGTTTTCTTAAAAGTTGTATCTGGCAAATAGAGTAGTCATACAGATTACATAGTAATAGTTGCAAATTTCTCTACTACATGATGTTTAAGTTGTAGTAGTAATTTATAGTTTTGTATACAATAGTATTTAAGAAAATATAATTAATAATCATATTACTCATGTAATTTGTCACATCAATGATAAATCTGCCTTCATGAAGCTATTCTCTCATTCTTTAAACATATGGGATCAAAGTTTACAGAGCATCATGGATTCCTTAAGTATGGTGGTGAATCAATACAGTCTGATCAAGAATAAATGGCTCTAAATATATCAGAAGAAAAAAACAATTATATCACTAGTATATAAATGCTCTTAGATTTAATGGTCTATATTTTTTGATGACATTGGTCATGCTAATGTGTTTTTAGCATGCAGTCCTGGGTCACAACAGAATTTGGATCTTCTATGAATGGGGCAAGATCTTAAAATGATCATCTTATCCTTTATACATATATAAGGAAAGAACACAGGCCTTTGGCGAGCACTCATTTCTCATTTTAGAGTTTCCCTGATGAAAATTAATAGCAAATTAGTTTATTGTTATATTTTAGAAGTGCAAGAAATCAATAATCAGATATGTTTGAATGAACTATATAGAGGCAAAGTTAAAACAAGATGAATTGCCTAAGTCATAATCATAGTATTTAAAGATGCTTTCCAATCTGTAAGCATTATGAATATAAAAGTAAATTCAAGGTATCTTTTGATGGAGTATGAGGATACATCTGCAAGATACTAAAAAGTCAAATCAAAGCCATTAATTATTTAAGATTATAGTTTTCCAACCTGTAGGAGAAGGAGTGGCAGAACAACGGGGTGGAATTAAAAGAGGAATCAGCCTAGAGTCATGGTGGAGAACCTATGGCACGCGTGCCACAGGTGGCACTCAGAGCCCTCTCTGTGGGCACACGCACCATCGCCCCAGTCCTAGGCCTTCAGCTGGGTTTTATAAAACCTTTTCGCTTTAGACCTCTGCCACTGTGTGAAAAAAAAAAAAGGTTCAATCAATCAATCAAATTCAACTTCTCGCGGGGAAAAAAAGATCTCACAAAGTTGGAATTGATTGATTGAACTTTTTAGTCCCACCCAGTCTGCTGTTACCACCGCAGCCACGCTCACCAAATGGGCCAGGCCCACCCAATGGGCCACACCCATCCGGCACCCGACGATACATAAGTGGATTTTGGGTTGCAGTTTGGGCATTCAGTCTCTAAAAGGCTCGCCATCACTGGCCTAAAGCCTCTATGTCAGCAGTCTCCAACCTTTCTGGTTTGGTGTCCCAGTGGGGAGGGGGGAGAGGGAATTGTTGCCTGCAAGTGGCAGATGGGCACATGAAGCTCACATAAAGGGAGCTTCACGTGAGAGAGCAAGCCGCTGCCACTTGATGAGGGGAGCTTCGTATGCGAGAGTAAGCAGCCGCCGCTTGCACAAGGGGAGCTTCGTGCACATGCACATGCTTGCCAGCCGCTTGCACAGCCCAGTTCCGAACAGGCTGCGACCTGGAGTTGGGGACCCTGCTCTACGTAGTCATAAGAAGTCCTCTGCTTTGTAAGTTTTAAAATACTAAGTAAGCTACACATGAATAAAAAATATTTTAACGAGCTAAAAAGTTGCATAAAAATATATTACAGTAATGTAGCCCAAATATTTTATTTGAATCAATGTCAAAATTACAATCTTTATCCTTAAATTTACATTTATTAAATAGATGCAATGGTCATACATAAAGGTCTGATAGATCTGCATGAATGTCCTTTGAGAACAATAAATGCATTATTTCTGCCTTCTGTTTCAATTAGGGTGATCCTGGACAACGGGGAGAAAAGGTAATACATATATACTTATTTATTCCTACAAACAAATAATTTCAAAATTGAATTGTGAAGTGTTCAACAACTTTTTATACATTCCATTTTATACAAGAACTTAGGAAATCAGCACCCAGATCAAAGTTATATATTCATAAGGTGCTGTAAACACTATGGAAAATCAGAATTTTCATTTTGAAAAGTTGTAAGTCACATTGTAACTGGAAGAATTGAAACAAGGCATGCAATTTGGGAAGAAAAGGGAACAAAAAAGGGAAATGAAAAGGCAAAAAAAACAAACAGTTGAACTTTGTGCAACTAAAGCTTACCATTTAATTGTTATTGTATAGCTGATGCTATTGAGGCCTAAAATTCAGATGTCTACATTTTGGGGGATTTATGAAACTCTGTAAAGGGAAAAACAATGTTGAAAATAGCTAATCAATGTTATTAGATTTTTTTCTGATAAAAAATGAGGTTTTATTATTTGTCAATTAAAAAATGAGGAGATATGGGATGAAAAGAGTTTTCTTGGAATATTAGAGAACATTCATTCATTCATTCATTCATTCATTCCATCACCCTTTCCCTTCCCACTCTTTCCCCTTTTTAATTTTCTATTTCTTTCTTGCTTATATTAATCTTGGTTTGTATTACTTTTTTATCTTTGCAATTTTATCTTTGTAATTTTAAATTTCAATAAATATGATTGTAAAAAAATCTTAAGCAAAAACCAAGTTTGATGTGACAGGAAGACAGGCCAGAGCCAGTACAGACTTAGACTGAAATACTGCTTGATTTTTCTAATATATCACTTCTTTCTTCCATTACTCTGTCACTCTTTTTGTTCATTTCCTTGGTCTAATTTTATACTTTTCTTCAAAACTGTAAATAAAAATAAATTTAGGATGCTTTTAATAGAAAGCAACTGATAAAAGAAAAAATTTAAAAGAACTTATTCTGATATTTAGGGTGATGCTGGAGAATTTGGTCCCAAAGGTCACCCTGGAGAAAAGGTACAATTTATAGAGAAGGTCACAAAGTACATTTAAATTCAAGTTAAAAACAATAAAGATACATTTTTAAAAAAAATAATTATAATTTTAATGATAAAATTTAATAAACTGATATATTCAAAATTATAATTTGTAGTTCCAGTATATATGCATACATGTTTATTTTTATAATTTTTGCAAGACATAGTCAAGAGGATTTGTTTTATCAATATGAATCATTTAGTTTTGTTTTTAGCAACTATAACCTTGGTATCATCATATTATTTGTGATAGCGAATTAGACTGATGTCATCCATATAAACTTCATTATAATATTGCTGAAAAGGGACAATTTATTAGGATTTTTTTCAGAGTGAGCTTTATTTTCACTCTTTATTACACAAAACCTGATTCCTACTGTGAGAGGCTGTTATTTTTTATTATAATATTTCTTCTGCAAAATGTCAGTAATTACCGTGACATCTCCTGGCTTGTGGAATCTCCTCCCCAGATTTCTTTGTATTTCTTGTTATGATATTTAAATATTTCTTGTAAAATTGGTAAGTCTGCTCTGAGCTTCAGGCAATTGTTTCAAACTGAAATGGGACATTATGAGCTCAAAACAGTTTGAACACAAGACATTTAGCACATTTCTTTTTCCTTTCTCCTTCAGTCAACAGTATAAAAAATTGAGGGAACAAATTCCTTAGTTCATATAGATTGGCTGAAGCCTGTTTTGTGTAACAGTTGAATCCAGAATTTTCTGCTTTGGCTTTCCTGGTTTTCTTGTTCTGTTTCAGAAGACATATATGTGGACAAACACCACAGATTACTCATGAATTCTAATTCAACTGTATGTAACTTTGGCTTGCATTTATAGAGCTTTCCTTCCCACACTTGAAATACTCAGTTTTAACCAAATACACAGGAGATTCAAAGGTGAAACTTAGTAGGAATACATTGCCAATTCTCACATTCCTACATGTGACATACAATATTCCACCCTGCGAGCTGGTAGAGCTTTGTAAATGGTAGATGAATCAGCAAGCTGTTCTTCCTCAGCTAGAAACAGTTAAAGTCAAAGTCTCTATTCCTCCTTGACCCACAAACATTTATAAAATAATAAACCAATTTAAAGTGCTTTCTTGGGCTAATACTTTATCAGTTTGTATTTGTATTTGTAAATCCCACAATATTTTAACATGCTTATTTTGGATTACTTTTTCTATACAGTATGTTCCCACCAATATTTTTTTTTATTAATGGCACATTTTAATTTTTACAAATGTTATTTTGGTGACTGTGTTATGTTGCTGTTCATAGTCAGTTTGTGTAATCTTTTTTTTACACAAATTGGGTATATGATCTACTGTTCCTTCTGCTTTGCACAATTTGCACTTGGAATCATTGGATGATTTTTCAGATCTGGTCTTGATTGCATTAGCTTGCTCTTGAGCAGCCAAAATCAAGCCTTCTGGTTTCCAGTGTACAAGTCATGGCCAAGTTTTAACTGTATCCACTTTCCCTCAATCTTTTATAAAAATTGACCATGTAATACTTTTCCTTGCCAGCATTCGGTTCTGGTTTTTATTTCATTAGTTCAATATTCATGCTTTGTTTCTTGAACATTCAGTAAGTTCCAGTTTTTAATATCCATCAATGCTTGTTCTTGGCTGCCTTTTATGTAATCAGCCAATGTATGCTTTTCTTCTTCAGTAGTTTTTTTTTTTTTTACTTGAAGTAAACCTCTGCCTCCATTAATTACTATCATTATTATTATTATGTAGGGTGATCCTGGATCTTCTGCTGCGGGAATTAAGGTAATATGAGTAACAAGAACTTTTTCACATGTATGCTAAAATTAAATTTTCTGTATTTTCTTTCTTATCTTGAAGTTAATGCCATCCTTTAATTTTAATCTCCTGCTTTATAATTTGTTTCTTTGTTTAGGGGGAACCTGGACAATCGGGTAGACCAGGACAAAAGGTAATGTGTTCAAATAAATAACTTTGGTTTCCTAGATGTATTTGAAATCTGATTTGTCAGACGTGTAGTATATAAAAAATGACACTGTCCTTTCCAATAAACTGAAACTTTGTCCCACTGTATTAAATGGGAAGGTATTTTAAGTAGCAGATATAAAGTAAGAAGTAGCGACAACATACTGAACATATTTTGATTTGTGCAAATATTTTCCTGCTATTAAAATATTGTAATATTCTATTATAATACAATATAATTTAATTTGGTAGGGTGAACCTGGACTACCTGGACTTCCTGGGTTACCTGGAATTAAGGTAAATATACATGTTTTATCTATATCAGTGCTGGCAAGAGAACTGTAGGAGTTGCAATCCACCCGTCTTAGAAGTTTTCAAGGTTGAGAAAAATTGATCTATACAGTTTTATTATAAACTAGCTGTACCCGGCCACACGTTGCTGTGGCTCAGTCTGGTTAAATGGAAAAGAAAGAAAAGAGAAAGCGCACGTTTGTGTCACAGGTGTGACATCTATATAATAGTAGGTATATAAAAACACGCGCGTATTCGAATGCAACGTTGTGTCAAAATTTCAAAGCAATCAGTGAAGAACTTTCGGAGATTTAAGATTTTGAACAAATGAACATTTACATTTTTATTTATATAGATATGGGACATGTATAATTAACATGCAGTTTGGACCACTGTTAACATACCTGAAACCTTTTCTTCTATACATTAAGATCATCACTTGGTATCAACCATACTTGGAGAAGTGAAAGGGTAGCTAAGTTTCTTATTTCGTGTAATCTATAGCCAGTGAGCTACATACAGTTCTTTCCCCTTTTTGTTTATAACCTATAGAGTTCTGCAAGATTGGACCATTGAAATTTAACAGTGCAATTTTATGTTCTTCAGTTGAAAAAAAAAAGGGTGAATTATCTTCACCTCTATAAACTTTTTAAAAGCACTCTTTTACAAAAGTGAAGAGGCAGATAGCATCATTGCAAGTTTCAGAAAAAAATGGTTTAATAAAAGCATGGTCTCCAGATGCAAAATGAACTGCCTACTATATACTGCAGAAAACGTTCTCCAATACTAACAATAACGGACTCTAATCGTTGACAGTCTTATCTCCCTTGCTTCCTGGTATATGTTCATTGACAGAAAGTACCTCTACTAATTCTACAGGCTAGATAAAGGTGCTGAGAAGACCTTTTCTGTATCCTTATTGATTATGCCTCTGCTATTGTTGCGATATAGACAAAGGCTCTCCACCCAGAACTAACTATATATACAAATTGGCAAGCAGTACTGGTCTTGCAGTACTAGTGTATTGTACTTCCAGACCGCACCCCCCCGCCGCAGGGAGACGGAACCGCCTAGATGGTTCCGTCCCAGGTGACTGATGGACCCAGAGAGGTTCCTGACGGAGCTTGGGCCTTATCCGGAGGATCTGGTCCATGACTCGGTGGAAAATCAGACGGCGGCTTGGGAGTCAACTGCCGCCGCTGCATTGGACCGAGTCGTGCCTCTGCGGCCTCTGACCCGGC
>NW_015386080.1:1265472-1348512 GCF_001527695.2 Protobothrops mucrosquamatus | reverse complement strand
CCTAGGGAGGATTTTATTTGGGGTTTATCTTTTAACAATTCGACAGAGACACAACTTTAAAATTTGATTTAATTCGGTTTTATCGGGGGGGAATGTATTTATGTTTTGTTTTAAATATGTTGTGCGCCGCCCTGAGTCCCGTTGGGAGAAGGGCGGCATATAAATTAAATTTATTATTATTATTATTATTATTATTACTCCTGGCTGCAAGCAACCTCCAAAAATCTTGCTTTTGATTTCTGGACCAGCTCCAGTTTTCAACATAGCTGCAACCAGAGAACACTTCATCTTTATAGCAGTGAAACACCAATACAAAATAAAACTTAATAGTATGGAACAGGTTAATCTGGCAAAACCCAGTTTTATTCCAAGCATGCTTGTGCTGTTCTGTCATGCTAGGCTCTAGCAAACCTGCTAGACTATAGACTATTGTCTACATCCCATTAACTTGGAAATACATGCAACATGCTGGCACATTATCCTATATCTCTATACCAGTGGTTCTCAACCTTTTTAATGCCGCGACCCCCAACCGGTCGTAAGTCGAGGACTAAACCGGTCGTAAGTCGAGGACTAAACCGGTCGTAAGTCGAGGACTACCCAACCGGTCGTAAGTCAAGGACTTTCCCTGCCCGGGAGCGCCACACATGCATCGTTCCGCCCCCTGCGCCGGCCGAGGCGTAGCTGGCAAGCGGCAGAGACGGAGCAGGCCGACCACCAGCTGGCCCAGCCCAAGGGAGGTAAGGCACCTGCCGGAAAAGGGGGAAAAAATGGCGGACAAAAAAAATGGCGGACAGCCTTGCTTGGCGACCCCCATGAAACGGTCGATCGACCCCAAATGGGGTCCCGACCCACAGGTTGAGAACCACTGCTCTATACCATCAGTCTCTCTTGCTCAAACTACTCTTCCTACAAAGAAACACAATTATGCACACATAAACATCCACAGAGTTTTCCTCTTTCTACCAGAAATAGCAACAAAGAAAGGAGGGAGGACCAAAATAGAGTGGGTGGCAAAATTAAGAAAAGAGATATTATAAAAAAGATTAAATTTAGTAGTAAAGCAGTTCTTTCCAAGTAGCAGCTCATTTTCAAGGCATCCTCTTTCAGCTGGACTATCTAGTCTTTTCCATTTTGGGACCATTCCTTCTTTTCTATTCTTATCAGCTAATTTGAGATGACCCCCCAAATATTTATCCTGATAAATATGCCATACAACTTATTCTGCACCAATACATATTCTGTCTTGAGTTGTTTAGTTTTGTTTTGGAACTAGGCAGGACACCTGGCAAGAACATGGACATGTCCCTGTAGATTTCTAGGCAATATTTTTAGAAATGATTTGTCTTTGCCTTCTTCCTAAGGCTAAGATGAGTGATTAGTCCAGTTGACTTCCATGGCTAAAATAGAACTAGAAAGCAGGCTTACATGCTTCTTGTCCAGTATTTTAATCAATAGACCTAATCAGCTCAATTGGAAGTATTTGTTTCATCATAAAAGTTGAATAAAAATTGAATGTTGATCCATCTGGCTTTTGCTAATCTGAATGGTGATAGAATCATTGGTTTCTTTGAGAAGGAAAGTAGAAATAAAACTTAATTCATGATTAGTATGAGCTTCATAGACATTCTGTATTAAAAACTGAATTAGTAAGAATCAATAAGAACTTGAAGAATATCTTCACTGTATTTGCCTGAGAGAAGGGGGTGACTTCCCATCCGCTTTGAAAAAATTCATACAGTTACCCATTAAAGAAATAACAAAATGCACCTGTCTGTATTCTTGGCTTTTGAAGATTAAGGCCTCTGAATCCATAAGAGCACCAATCAAATCAGACTGGATATCTCTTTGTTTTCTCTGTGCTGCTGCATTGCAGAGGTACGCTTTATTGAAATGGCATTACTTGTTTACTTGCTTTCACGTGCCATTAAGAACACTAATCTGGATAGAATCTCATTTACTTTCTGTTTTCTCAGTGAAGTACCTGATGAGAACAACAATTTTTTTAGAATATCCCTTTTATGTTGTGTAAAAGAATGTAACAAGCTTGTATTGTTTTTTTCAAAAACAACAAAAAAGTCAAACAGTAGACAGAATGGCCAACTCAATGTTAAATGCTGAAGTTCTGCAAAATCTTTTGCATAGCTGCTTTAATAAATATAAATACACTTTGAAATACACTTATCCACTGTCATCTTTTATAATTAAACTGCTTATTTGGATGGCATAGTTGGAAAAAAAATTGTAAACCTTAATTTTCTGACTCACAATAGCTCTGCCAAATAGCACTATATTTGATTAATATTACAGAACAAGTCAATCTGATGGCTAGATCCATGATGTAAAAGCAATAGCAGTTAGACTTATATACCACTTCAAAGTGCTTTACAGCCCTCTCTAAGCCATTTACAGAGTCAGCATATTGCTCCCAACAATCTGGGTCCTCATTTTACCGATCTCGGAAGGATGGAAGGTTGAGTCAACCTGGAGCCGGTGAGGACCCCTGGCAGTCAGCAGAATTACCTGCAATACAGCATTCTAACCACTGCACCACCACGGCTCTTATAGTGTAGCAAGATTCAGCTGAAGTAAGGTAGCAAAAAGATAGAAATAAACACTTGGTATGTCTAGCTTTACCTAGAGCTACCAATAATTAAATGCAAAACCTGCATCAAAAATTGTTTTCTTTGTTTCACCCCCTCTGGTTCTTGGGTCCTTCTATCTTTAGTTTAGTGTTTATGGGGGTTGTAGTTTCCTATGCAAGGCTGGTGTACAGTTGGGGGTCTTCTTGGAATCCCAGCTAATATTTGAAAAACAAATGGCAATTGTGGCCATGTGGGCCTTTGCACAAGTTTCTGGACTGGGAAGATCTTTTGAGAGTCACTCTTGTGTTGGTTGCTGTGAACTGGATTATGGAAATCTGATGGATAGATCCATGCTCTAGCGGAGTTGCTCTTGAAAACCATTAGCAAGCTACAGCTATCTTGAACGCAGCAGCACAGGCAGTGATGGGTATGTTATGGTATGAGTATTTTTCCTCACTGTTTTTCCAGCTGCACTGGTTGCCATTTGGGTTCTCAGTGCAGTTCCAAGTGCTGGTTATCACCTAAAATGCTGTGCATGGCATAGGGCCTCATTATATTTCTCCATATATTTCCACCTGCTTGATTTATCAACTCAAGGGGGCATGCTCCAGATCTCTTAATTAGGCAATGGCATGTTATAAAACGTAAGAGCCATCCTTAAATTCAAGTCCACCTGGAGATCTGTACTGCTTTCACCTTTCTTACCTTTTGTAAATTGTTGAAAACATGGCTGTTTTCTCAGGCCCTGAGCTAGTATGGGGGTTGAGTCCCTTTGGTTTGTTATTGGACAATTGGCTTTTTGGTTTAGGATTTCTGATCATCTATCTTGTTTTTCTTCTTAATATGTTTTGTTTTGTTTTAATTTATTACCTATAAACTGCTCAGATTTGCTACAGAGCCTGGCAGCTTCCAAACTGAATAAATAAATAAACCAACAAGCAAAATTTGTCATTAAGGTGGATGCATTGGTGGTTTCATAGTAATATGGTGATTCAGTGTGGCAACTTTGGTTATTGCTCTTGTATTCCCCCCCCCCCCACTATGGTGTTTTCGTGGTGTACTAGAAGTTAAACCTAAAGCCTAACTTTGTACAGAAGAATTTAAGGACTAACTATTTGTTTCATTTCAAATTTGCCAACTCTATCTGGAAAATAGGAATTGATCTCACATTCCAAAAATATTACTGTTGTGAATATAATTGTCAGCTAACAGAATCAAATATTTCCCAATAAGTAACCCTTTGGACAGAATGAAAACTTAGAATTCCCATCTCCATGAAAAGTCATGAATTTTTGTCACATAAACATACACAGAATGGAATCCTTCCATTCTGATGATAGAACATTTTTAGACTTTTTAAAGGGCAAATTCAAAGAGCATCGTGGAAAAAACTGAGAAAAGCCACCTCTGATTGAAGTTCAGATTTCCAAGGAATCTGGCAATTCATTAACTGAGACAGAGGGAACATATTTTTTTGAGGAAATTCTAGTTGGAGAAGGTGGATGAAAAATATTTCTTCAAGAAAGTTATTTTTTTCTTTACTATGTGGTGCTACAATATCTTTTTAATTTCTGTTAAAAAAAACCCAGAGATTTTTATGCTTATCTTCAGAAAGGAAACAATATCTCTTTTGTGGTGGAACCACTGATTGAGGGGTCAGGGTGGCAAAAGATACATTCCAATTTAGGGTCCATCTGGGGATTTGAGATCAAATCCTTAGATCTACATTGCCATTTCCCAAGGAAAGCAGACATCTGGCAAGATTCTTGTAATACAAGTGATCAACAATAAACTATCTGTTTGTGCCTAGCCATGAGTGATTATGATTGCTCAATTTGACACTTTAGAACTCTGTAATGATTTTCTAGTACAAATAGGGCCAATTGTGATTTGTAGCAAAAGTATATGGTAGTCTGCTAGAACATTTTCTTTTATAAACTATTTTTATATAATCAACCTTCTTTTCCCTGTAAACTGAATAGTTCTATAGCTGATTTTCATTATTGAATGATAACATTTTTTAAAAGTTAAAAATATTCTTAGGGATCATTTCTAGATTAATATAGAAAATCATATTATTCTAGTCCATTTGATAAGAAGTTGAGGTTTTTTTTAATATATCATAGTAACTTGAAGAAGGATATTGATATCTCGGATTGTACTTTGGTTTGACTTTGGGTTTTTTTAAAAGCAACAGTTTCCAATAGAATAAGGAATGAGGAGAGGTATTTACAGTATTTGCATGTATTTATAGGCTTACATAAACATAAACAGTATTCTGTGGAAAGTTGGCATCAATGAGTATGGACCACAGCAGAGTTTGAGATATGGAGAATTAATGAAAATGGAACATGGGTGTGATTTTTGATGTGCCAGTATTTTGAGTGTGCATATTATGTTTCTAGGATATCAACTGGCTCATGGCATTCTGAAACTGAAGACGTTTTCAAAAGCTCACAGTACAAAGTAGTTTTGATCACACAATCCATTTTTATTTCTCATCCTTGAAATCATGATTAAACAGATTAAAGAACAAAGTAACCACTGAGTTGGCTTTATGGTAGATTAAGTCTGTGAGTACTCAAGAAGTTTGAACCTATCAAATAGATTGCTGAAGGCTTCATTATTCCTTCCATGATAAGTATGATTGTTGTTTCCATAAATGGTTAGAAAAACATTACAAGGATACATTTGAAAACCATTCACAGTTTTGTATACAATTTGCAGTGTATATCATAATTATTTCCTCTCTTACTCATTTTGTTCTTTCTTTTGCAGTTTACTTTTTTCAGTGATATGCCTTTATACCATGTCTGAATACAGTTTTCTATTTCTAGCTGTTGAAAAACTGACATTGTACTCATGTCGAGGAAATGCTTTTCATACTAATTTTATTTATGCAATGCTGTAACCAGCAAGAAGATAGATTTATTTTTTCATTATATAGTTTAATATAAATGATGAAATCTATTTTCTTAGTAATGCCAATGATTCCATATAGTATATTATCAAACATTTCTTTTAATTAAAAGGGAAATCTTAAAACATATGTGGTAATGATTATTTATTTCAATTTATCAGATGTACTATAGGCAAATGAAATTCCTAATTGCCTGGTATTTGCATTAAGAAAATAAAACTAAGGCACTAATTTAATTAAACAGGTTCTAATATCTGCTGAAGAAAATCAGGATAAGCATAAAAGATCTTAGGGGTGCAAGAAAACCTAAAAGCTACAAAATTGGATTGGTAAAAATAAGATAAAAGATAGACCTCCTGGGAGGAAAAAAGGATAAGCAAGTAACAGAGATGGGAAGAGGGCTGGGGCTCCTAAACTTCTACTTTGGTTTACTCTCTCTCTCTAAATGGGAATTCTTGAATGAACTTAATCAAAACAATTGACAAAAACGAGGGAAGAGCAATTCGAGTTAAGAAAAGAAATTATAGGGACTAGTTGGCTACTCTGCAGCTTTGAATGATATACCAGTAAGAAACACAGTTGGACCAGAAAGCTTTGGGGACAGTCATGTATGGTCTGTGTAGCAGTATACAGCAGCCAAGCACTGTCTGCTATCATGTCACATGAGCTTCAGACAAGCAAGTTCATGAATAAAGCGTGTGCGGGAAAGCAGATAACAAACTTTCTAAAAAGCAGAAATATTGTTACATGAAACAATCAGGGTGGCTGTACTTGAAGAGAAAGTTTTGGAGAAGTAGAATAAATGACAGATTAGGAAGCACAATGGATTCTAGGCAACTTGAACTATTGAAGGCATCTTGGTTACAGGAAAGCTCACGTAAGACTCCTATAGTATTTTTGGTTGGGGTCCAAAGAAGACCAAAGAAACAGTAAACTAGTGAGAGAATGTCTTTTCAGCCCAGAGGGACTTGGGGAAAGCTTTAGAAAGATATCCACTCCTGCCAACCTGAGAGAGAATGGAAACCGTTTTAATTAACACTGGTGAACACTTTTAAGTGGAAAGAGGGTGGTAGAAAAAGTTGTACATCTAAATATCCACAAACTTAACTTAGCTATATTGGCACAAGTAACAACATATTACTGCCATATTTTTATTCCTTTACACCAGTGAAGTCCTATATAGTAAATTCCCAGATATATTAGGAATCCTTGTCCAAATACGTTGTTGTTATATGATTGTTGTATCCTGCCCATAGTCCTATGAATGGAATACTACCAAATACTGTAAATTGAATGTGTGTTTTTAATATTTTGTAATTTGCAAGTGATGTCTAAGTAGAATTATTTCTCTTTTTCAATAGTATATTGCCTCAATTAGTTTTTTCCTGCCATAAACTAACTTAATATAAGATATATATATATATATATATATATATATNTTGTATCCTGCCCATAGTCCTATGAATGGAATACTACCAAATACTGTAAATTGAATGTGTGTTTTTAATATTTTGTAATTTGCAAGTGATGTCTAAGTAGAATTATTTCTCTTTTTCAATAGTATATTGCCTCAATTAGTTTTTTCCTGCCATAAACTAACTTAATATAAGATATATATATATATATATATATATATATATATATATCCTTTAAAATTCTAAAAATTGGAGGATATATATCAGGTATTCATTTCATAAAGTCTTATGCTATAAAAGCTTCTGGTTCACTTGCTTTTCTTAAGTTGGGTGGGGGTTTTCTTGAAGAATTCTTTGCTGATGGAAATCAAACATGATTAATTGTAGCTGTCCATAGCTATTGGGTTACAGCTAGAAATGTGACTAGGGAAAACATAACTGCAAGAAAATTCATGTTTTCTATAATTATTCACAGTTAAATTAACAAAGTTTTAATATGCTTATTTATTAAAAGGGTGAACCGGGTTTCCTAGGTCCACAGGGAGAACCTGGATTGCCAGGATTGCCAGGAACAAAGGTACAATTTACATTTTTTCCTTATTACATACAATTTGCTCTGTATCAGATCAGTTGGAGCCTAATCGTTGGAATAGACATTTCCTTCCACAACCATTAAAGTCTTACTAAAGAGAAAGTTTATCAGACTGAGATCACAACTCAACCCATTACAAAATGTGTAATGTGTGTAAAATAAATTAATTAAATTAAACCACTATGAACTCTATAGGAAATGATGCAAGTGTGATTATTTTATATGCGTTCTTAATTGTACAACCGAGACTTCATCTCATTCTCTTTTTAAAAAGAGGGACCGTATTGCCTAAAGCTGCTTTTATTTTGTGAAACCAGTTGGAGTTATCAATACCTAAAACTAAAACCAATAAATGAAAGTTGGACAATTTAAATATGGGAAACATTATCTGTTTGCCTCTTTTTTCCACCTGTAATTATTCCTATTTTATTCATAATGTTCAGGGATTATTTACTTTTGACAAATCAGAAGGGGGGAAAAACATATACACTGTAATCTATTCACACTCTCCTTCTCAGAAGAGGTTTGTACTAATGTATGTATTGATCAATTGCCAGTTTGACATACTCTTTGATATTACTTCTCTTTGATGTCTCAACAGCAACTCTCATCAATACCAAAAGTTACTGATGTTTTATGATGCTTCTGTGTGTATGTGCTATGATTTTTAACAGGGTGAAAGAGGAGAAGTAGGAGCTCCTGGGAAAGGTGAACGAGGTGAGCCTGGAGCTCCAGGGCTAAAGGTCAGTTTGGTTTCACTTTGAAATATTTAGAGGGCCTTTGAGAACTCTGTGTTTAGCACGTTTTTTAAAGACATCTTTTGTTTCAGGATGTTAAATAGAACCAGAAAAATCAATTTCATTGTGACTGAACATGTATTCCAAGTTATTTAAATATATGTCATTCATTTTTACCACATAGTCCAGTCAAAGTTAATTAAACAAATGGAGAAGTTTCATATTAATAATCAAAAACGGATGCTATGCAAATATTACTTATAGTCATACTTAATGGGAATTAAAGTGCTTTAGACATAACAGGTAAATAAAAGTATAACAAAATTCTGATTCCTAACTATAAGGTTAGAGTGCTCATAGAGGCAACTTTAAATAAATATATATATTTATATATATTTAATTTAACTTTAAATTAAATATATAAATTTAATAAATAAAAATAAAAAATAATAATAAACAGATTTCATCATTTAAAGTAGAATTTTCAAAATTCTATACGGTTAGTAATTTTGTCTAAGACAGACAGAGAAAGGAGGGAGGGAGGGAGGGAGGGAGGGAAGGAAGGAAGGAAGGAAGGAAGGAAGGAAGGAAGGAAGGAAGGACCTTTAAAATTGTACTTTGCGGAGCAACTCAACTGATTTTCTAGGTTTTCATTAGCAATTTAAAACCTATGCATAATAATATCCTGCTTTATATGAAATGATCATACATCATAGATAAGACCAAACAGTTAGTGATAAGATGGGTGGCTATATAAATATTTTAAATAAATAAAAGTAAAATGTTTTGGCTGATCTTCGGAACAAAACTGTAGTGAAAATAGAATCTGATGGATTTTGCTCACCTTCTACTGTAGTGACTGCAGGGATATTTCTATGCAATTTTATTGGCAATAATATGAAAGTGGTCTATCATTACTTTCTTCCAGGATGTTTTTCCAATTCCCAATTCAACTGGTAGCCTTGGAATTAATGGGGATCTCCTATCTAAGTACTAAACTGATCCAGCCCTCTCTAGGTGTTTTGTTGTTGTTATTGTTGTTAAGATTAGCCAAAATAAAGGCAAAGTCCAGGATGTAGTATGCTTCTGCAGGATCTTCCCCTTTCATCAGAATGATACATGTTCCTCTCCTTTTGTACATTAATATGATGTCACAACCTATGAACAAAAGGAACAGAGCTTACATTGTATCAATATAATGCTGTTTTCATCATTTGTTCCCTTTGACCCCATCAAGCGAAGTGCTTCTGACTAGGTGTCAAATTCTTTGTGCATCAGTGAATTCTCCCCAGTGTTTTACCAAGAAATTCAGATTGAGGGACTATTTGAATTTTAAAAGGAATAAGAACAGAAAATGGAGACTTAACAAATGTGATTTCATACAGCATAACTAAACATTTTCCAAAATACTTCAAAGTGTCTTTTTATTTAATTTCTACTATTTGTGACATTTTTTTCTATAATTGTGCATAATTGTGAGTTTCTTGATTCCAGTACATTCAGAAATTCTATTGATATTTTTATTAAATCTTTTGCATGATCTGGAAGGAGGCTATTTTTGTTAAAGAACATAAGTTAGTGATAAGAAAGAGCACTAAAGTATTGGTCTGTAAGTTGCCAGAGGTGAATTCTCATTTCTAAGGCAATGTAGGAAAGAAAATGATTGACTCAAACAAATATTTTCAGCTTACAAATTATATTTATTTATTTATTATTTATTTATTTATTATTTAAATTTATATACCGCCCTATCTCCCTTATGGGACTCAGGGCGGTGAACAGGCAATAATAAAAATCACAACAAATATTGAATAAAAGCCTGCTCTAAAATACCCCATATAAAACCCCTAGCAAAGCCCAATCAAAACTACGCCAGGCCGGCCACATGGAATAGATGGGTTTTCAAGGCTCGGCGGAAGAGGCGCAGGTCCGTAGTTTATTTATTTATTTATTTATTTAATTTAATTTATATACGTAGGTCGGGGGGGTAGGTCATTCCAGAGGGCAGGAGCTGCCACAGAGAAGGCTCTCCCCCTGGGGGTCGCCAGCTGGCATTGACTGGCCGATGGCACCCTAAGGAGGCCCTCTCTGTGGGAGCGGACTGGTCGAAGGGAGATATTTGGTAGGAGGCAGTCTTGCAAATACCTAGGTCCATTGCCATGGAGCGCTTTAAAAGTTGTTACTAACACCTTGAAGCGCACCCAGAAGGCCACCAGCAGCCAGTGCAGCTCGCGCAGGAGAGGTGTTACATGGGAGTATCTAGAGGCCCCCCAAATCCCCCACGCGGCCGCATTCTGAACTAGATGGAGCCTCCAGGTGCACCTCAAGGGGAGCCCCATGTAGAGAGCGTTGCAATAGTCCAGGCGGGATTATATCTGACATCTTCACTTAGAAGTCATAGGATATTTTTCAGGGAGTTGAGGAAATAATATTCCATGGAACATGTACAAAACACATTCAGATTTTCTTCTAATAATCCTCTTGTATTAAATCATCGTAACATGCATGATTACTCAACTTCTTATATTTACATTTGTCTCTGTAGTGTAACTTTATAATAGCAACTATTTTAATATACATAGTTTCTTCTACACGTTTACATCCTGTAGACAAAACTAATTCTTCATATTTCTCTTTTTACTTTTTCTGTCTCCTCTCCATTTTGTATGTGTTCCAACATGCAGGGGAGGTCAGGTGAATCTGGAACTAGAGGCCCTAAAGGGTCAAAGGTCAGTCATTAGCAACATCTGGTTTTATTGGTTAAGTACACTAAACCAACACAGTTATTTATTTACTGCCATTTTTGCATGTGTGAATTCTGTATGTGGATGGGGTGCTATGTATAAGTAAGCACATGTCATTGTCTGTTTCGTTTACTAGAATGTTCAAAGACTATCAATTTAAAAAGTAGTAAAATTATTTTCAGTAACTGAAAAGACAAAGTGTATATAACCCTTAGCTTTTCCTAGTGAAAGTTTTCACTCCCCAGTTAACTCCCTTTTCCGTTATTTCTGAGTTCTTTGCTATATAAGGTCCTGTCTTTTCTTCCAGTTCGTTGATTAGTACCACATTTTAGTACAGTATTTAGGTTTACACTAAAATTAAACGAGACATTACATACTATTTGACATTAGACATTAAGACTAGCAGTTAGAGGCACAGCATGCTCTGAATGAAAAGTGAAAATGTTAAAAGTATGGAATAACTGAATCTTTTTTGACCTGAGGCAAAAAAGATGACAGAATAGATTTCTGATAACCTGCTTTCAGAAAGCCAGGGTTTTATTGCCAAAAAAAGGTGCTTTGTGGTATCATTAGATAAAAGACAGCTTTCTCTGATTATTTGAATTTTAAACATGGGAATAAATCTCCAGATTTCCATTGTGCTTGGAAAAAACTGGCTGTTGGCATTTTTCTATAATAGATGCAAAATCCTTATTTTTAACAATTATATATCTGGTAAATTAGTAAAATTTTGAGGTAATCTTTGAATTTATCCCCATATATAATGCATTACAAAAGTCAATTATCATAAGCATGGAAATTCAGTTTTGTCTGGAAATTTGTATATCACATCAGAACCTGGTGACTACAGACTTATGTAATTACAATGAACAATTTTCTGAATTGGCCTTGCTCTTTCAAACTGATGGTTAAAACTTTCTTGACAGGAAAGTATACAAAGACCTTTTTTTGGAAAATGCCTTCTGTTGTCTTCTGGACATATAGAATTTTAAGTTTTAGCTAACAGTCCAGATTACAGTTGGTGGAGTAAATTCTAAGTATTGCAAACAAACATACCCAGGAGGCCTCAAATTGGAGGAAATACTTTGAGATATTCATTAACTCTAACCGTAACTTGAAGCATTTCTGACATTTTAATTGCTATGAATGTAAGCAATGTTTATTGTTAAAGAGTCTTAGAACATAGAATAACATAAAATAACAGGGCTGGAAGGGACCTTAGAGTTCTTTTTCTCCAACCCCCTGCTCAAACAGGAGTCCTCATCCATCCTGTACAAATGTTGTCCAATCTCTTCTTGAAAACTTCCAATGATGAAGCACCCACAACTTCTGGAAGCAAGCCATTCCTCTGATTAATTATTCTGTCAGGAAATTTCTCTTTAGTTCCAGGTTGGATTTCTCTGTAATGATCTTCCACCAGTGGCTTCTTGTCCTGCCCTCAAGTGCTTTGGATAATAGGTTGGCCTCCTCTTCTCTGAGACATCCCCTCAGCTATCATGTCATCCCTAGTCCTTCTCTTCATAAGGGGGTGTGATGGCTCAGCAGTTAAGATGCTGAGTTTGTCAGCTAGAAAGCTGACAGCCCAGCCCTGCAAGGTAATCCAGGAAAGAAACAAACCCAGAAATACTCTTTCTACTTTTTTGTAAGGTTACATTAATAGAATCTTTCAAGCCTCAAAGTACATTTCTCCGTTACCTTTACAGCACCCTCACCCCCACACACTAGGGAGGATCCTTTCTGAGATATTTCCCATGGCCACATTTTTCTGTGGCTAAGCAGCCACTTATCCAAACATTGCCCTTACTGCAGTTCTTCCCTATTCATTCCACGTTATCTTTTTCTTCATAGGAAGATTAGAATGATTAGAATCAATTCATAATCCCTGTTTGATAAACAGGTTTGATTTTTGCCTACTTTTACAAAAGCAACACCCTCCTTGCCATGTACCCAGCTTTTAAAAAGCTGTTTCTTTTTCTCCCAATCATCTGCAGTTATAAAATGTTTTCTCTGCAACCATCATTGCAGCTCTTGAGGAAAACAGCTGCCCACAATATTACAGCCATGCCAGCTTCAGAACTTTCATTGAACAATTTATATGCAAGAAACATGCCATAACAAGACAGTTATCTCCTCATACCAATCTCTTGTAATTATTGTAAATTGTTCAAATGTATTTAAGATTTACTGAGAACAGAGGAGGCTGTTTCTGTTTTGTTTAAGAGGGAGTGAGAACCTTTTTGGTGACTCCCTCAAGCAAATCAATAACTAAATGATTACTTTGCAATCTTTATTGATCAGGCTACTGCAGGAGCTTATTGGCTTATGGTATTCCCAGCCTTCTCTTAGTGCTTTCATCTTCGAAAAAATTAATACAATTTTGGCACCCACTTCAAAATTCTGTTGGGAGGTTTTGGTGACTGTAGTTTTCTTCTGTAACAGCAAATTTTTTTCCCTATTAGGGTGATCCAGGAAATAACGGTGATTTGGGAGCAGTGGGACCAAGGGTAAGTGAGCTGAAATATGTTCCTTAACTGACAGTATGCAAAATAACTCCCTTGAGGCAAAGGGATTAAGTCATTATTTTCAGGTCTGATTATATAATCTATATCAATGTTTCTCAGTATTGGTAAATGTGGGACCTCAGTTCCCAGAATTCCTCAGCCTTTATACTTTGCTTTATAGAGTGCTGGATGGGGAATTCTGGGAGTTGACCAACACTGATTTAGAATTATAAGATCCATTTCAATAATGCATTGAAAAAAGTGAGTAGTGATCAAATGTATTCTAACAGCACTGAGGTATTAATATGCATCCTCCAATAGGCAGTCCTTTCACATTTAATAAATAATCATTATTTAATAAATAATCATTATTCATTAACATATAGCATACTGATTCTCACAAATATTTGTCCACTATTATTAATAATAATTTATTAAATGAATGTCGCCTGACTCTAAATGATTTGGTGTTGTTTTTAAACATAGCACCTACTACAATTTACACATCTACAACCTTGTGCATTAAATAACTGATATATGAAACTAAGTTACATACATATACTCACAGACTATAAAATAGATTGGAGATCTTTTTCTCTCTCAAAAAAAAAAAGAAAAAAGAAATGGTGATTAGATATAACTGGAGTTGCATTCTAGATATTGCAAACTAATATTGATATGATTGGGATTAGATTTAACATGTGCTAATAGTCCAATAAATATCAATAATCTGTGCTTTGCTGATGACACTATACTGTAGCTGTGAAAATACACAGCAGCTGAGACCATTCACTTTGCTACTAGTGATCTTCTTTTTCCCTTCTTCCATGTTTTTCAGAATTATAGATTTCTCAAGAAAGCGGGTTAATTGTACAATGTATTCAAAGTATATAATAAAAATTACAAAGAAACTCATTGTAACTGTAGAGCAGACTAAGCTAATGACAACAGGTATAGCAACCATATTTAGAACTCACAATAAAGACACTGAAATAATTATAATTTCTACCATTTTTGATAGACTACCAACAAAAATGGAATCAGTTGTCAAAAAACAGTTTGAACACATTGTGCAAAGACAATCTCTGCTGGGAAAAAGAAAATTTTCCCTAATCCCTATGAGCCTTTCCTTAGTGCTAAATTAGGAAATAGGTGGAATTAGGAATACATTAATGTTCACATATACTAGTGGAATGAAGTGTAATAAGTTATACTTGCAAAGCGAGGCTAGGAAAATGAAATTGTTTTTACTGGATTCATTAACACATTTTGTTATGTGGGCTTGTGACAAATGCGACATGTTTGTACATTTCCAGTGCTTTTTTTATAGGGTCCACCTGGAGAAAAAGGTGACCAAGGTGCCACAGAAATCATTGACTTCAATGGAAATATCCATGAAGCTTTACAGGTTTGTGATCAATATACAATAAATATAAGATGCTGTTGCTCATATGTTACCAGTATAACTGAGCAATAAAGCATATACTTTGCATATATATGATCCCTGGTTTAATTCCACCATAACAGAACTTGGAAATGTTGATAATAAATAGTAGGTGTGATTCAATGGGTAAATGGGTTTCATGTATTTTTAGAACACACCATGTACAATGATTATCTGGAACAGATTATCCCTAATCTGTTGTTCCTTGGATGTGTTTGAAACATCAACATGTACATTTTCTAGGTAGCATTGCTTCTAGCTATATTGGCTGGGAGTTCTAGTTCCAACTTTTAGGAAGGTACCAAATTAGGGAAGCCTGATCTGGAATCTTACTTGTTGGCATTCTTCCATGATAGCATTAAATAAATGATTGCTTTTGCAACTCCAGATCTTTGCTTACAATTTATGGTTAATGAGTTGATAGAATATATTTCAATATAAATTTTTGCACTGAATTAATCCAAAATGTCATAACAGGGAGCAGCAGCTAATTAATCATATATTAGTTTGGGTCAGATTTGGTTAGTATTTAGATGGGAAACAACCAAGAAATCCTAGAGCTATAAACTAATTTGGGAAGTTAAACAAAAAACTCCCAAAAAATGGCAAGCAAATTCTGTACTATCGTTAAGAAAAAGGAGTCAGATACAAATCAATGGGTATCTTTCCCCTTGCTTTTTTCTATCATCCAAAATAGTTCACAAATATGTATATTTCAAATGAAGTTATTTTGATATAGGACAAATGACTATGTGGGACAATTCTTATAATGTAGTCATATATCTATCTACTCAAAAAATTGTCTCATTATATAGATATATGTTTGCAAACTTAGTTACTTTTGCCAATACTGTATAAGATTCATCCTTACCTTTTTTCAAGGACTTTTTCAAAGAACTTTTCAAGCTGTATAGAATTTAATTTTTATTCCTGTGGATGTTGCTTAGCACAGTAAACAAAAGACTCACTATAGAGATCAATCACTAACTTTCCTTTCTGAAGATAAAAGTTATAAGTTATAGCAAGATTTTTTTTTGCATGAAACCTACATTCCATAATCTTTACGGAATAAAAAACTTTCATCATTGAAAAGTACGAAGTATTTAACGTCTACATACAAAATATAAGATAAATACATGAACAGTCAAAATACTACAGAAATAAACATTTAAAAATAATATTCTTATTTTCCAGTAACCTTCAAAACACTGAAGAAGTAAACATTTTAAAATAAATCCTTTTATTGGTGATAAAATAATATATAACTACAAATAGGATTTTCATCCAAAATATAGGAATTAATGTACTCCATCTATATAAGTGAGATGTTTTCCTCATGCTAATTGTTTAGACAAGGTTATAAATGATTAAATTAAGCATTTAAGTAACATTTAAAGTTACTTTTTGATGAATGCTAAAACATGTTCTGCATATCTTTTGGAAGTCACACAAATTACTTTATTTGAAAACATGTCATGATCAGATATAAGGAATTATTTCTTTTAGTTAAATTTTGATCATAATTCTTTATATGTATTTTATTTGATCTTGCTCTATTGAGATCATTACTATTCGAGATATTTCAGCATTGTATAGTTTATTCATATAAATATCATCCAGTTTAAGTCACACATCATTAAATAATTATAGTCACTTAATTATTTAAAGTCCACAGATGCTTATAGAGCATTATTTGTGAGTTTACAAAAATTGATCTTAAAATCATTATAATATAATAGGAAATTGACAGTACTGCTACTTTTTGAAAGCAAACAAAGTAATTCAAAGTAAGTACCTTAATACGTGGATTGTTAAGTATAATTACTTAGATGTAAAGATGTAAGAGTAATTTTTTATTTTCGGGGAGCTAGTCAAATGCTTCTCTCAAACTTTCCTCAATTTTGTGAAGTCTATTTCTAAACAAGCAAAGTATTCTATTTCAAACTGAACATCTGGTAACATTATTTTCTGCTAATATATTTTGCCAACAGAGGATTACCACCTTAACTGTCACGGTAATTCCTATTGCATGACGGTGTTTTGTTTTTTTCTGTGGTGTTGCATGTTTAGAGTTATTCTGATATATAAATGTGTCTTTGTCCACCAGATATTAACTTTGCATTATCAGCACCTCTATTTTCTAAATCAGGTGTATCAGTGGAAAGTTAGGACTCTAGTTTTACTACTTATAGTAATTAATAGAAGCAATATGGCCATTTCAGTAAAAAAAAAAAAAAAAAGTAGGGATTCAAGCTTTCTTTTTTTAAAAAAATGTTTTATTGATTCAAGCTTTTATTAGCATTGTAAAATCTGTTTAACTATGTTTATTAAAACCAGGCACTGGTGCAATTTTCAGTGGGAATTTTAAAATGCAGTAACTTAAAAAGGGATTGATTTTTCCTGTAACTTACTTTCCTGGATTAATTTTTTTTAAAAAATCATATTGGTTGTGTTAGAAGATACATCACAAGCTTGCTTCAAAATTGTATTTATTTCATCCAGTATAATTGATATATATTGAAGTGCCATAAAAAGTAATTTTTGAACACAGTTGGATGAAATTTCAGTGTAACATCTGCCCTTTAAAAATACTCCTTTTCTATTCAGAATCAATAATGACTAAAAGGGAATACTTGTATTATTTCAAAATGTGTAATATAATATTAACAGAAATTGAAACCTACTGTAACTAACTGAAAACATCCCTGAGTCTCAATTTTTGTACTTTCCTATTGGCCTTCTTCACCTCTACTTTCATAAATTTACAGGTAAAGCAAGTTAATATGGAAGTCAGCCCAAGATAGATAAACAATGATATTTCCAGGAAATATACTTGTTAAGGTGCTGAACTAGAAAATTGGGAAATCATGAGTTTTAGCTATCCTTAGGTATAGACTTTCAGATTCTCTCAGCCCAACTCCTCTTAAAGAGTTGTAATGAAATGGAAAGTGGGAGTATTATCTACAACACCTAGAGTTGTACAAATAAATGCAGGTTAAGGTTATTATGATGATAATAATATTTAAGTGGGGTTTTGTTTTTTATAATTCATGTAAGATAATTAGGTGTTAGTAGTATTTCAATGAAACTTTTGCTTTATTTTATTTGTTATAGAAATTTTTATATAAATAGATTTTTCTTTGTTCATTATTTCATTACTATATTGCAATCAGCATGAAATACCTACATGCTAAATTAGTATTGGAAGAAAAAAAGGTAGCTCAATGACAGCTTGTATTATTGATTTACTGTATACTTACATTAAATTGTGTGGCATAATGTCTCAAGGGCAATTCTTATTCTTCTGGTCTTTACTGCTTATCACATAGCAAAGCAGAGAAGATCTCTGACTAAAATCATGTAGAGCAAAGGTTGGCAGCATCATAGTGTCTGCATGGCCCAACTTGGCCTCAAATATCTTAAATGTTGTGATCAGACCCCCATAACAAAACAAGCTAGATTTTTGTCTTGTCATTTCTATTTTTGAGAGTTTACCTTCCTGTCAATGTCACTCATCCCAGCTCCTGGCAGGAAATTGAGGTGTGTGACTTTTTAAAAATAAAAAAATCAAACTCTGCAGAGACTGGGCAATTTGTTTTGCAGTTATACCCTGGGGTTTGGAAAGTAGTTGTAAACCTACCATTAACAGCCAACCAGACCATATTTTATTCTGCTATAAGGCAGTCAAATAACCAAACCTTTTCCAATGAAACTCCATACAGATTTGTTTCATCCAAGACTTATTTACAAGATTTACAATTATACAACTTTACTAGTTCGAAGTATGCAGAGAAGAGGGCAATAATCTTGTAGTTTTCCTCTCTCAGTACTTTGCATAATTTTCTGGTACTAGGGACTCAATCATCTTTGAAATGAGATTATAGTCTTCTCAACTGGGATTCCATGAGTCTCTAAGCTCCACAGAAGCTCACTAGGGGTTCTGCAAAAGATCATGATTGAAAAAAGATATATCTTTTTATAACATTGCATGCCATGTAATTCTAGTGCTCACAGTGATTAGAATTTTTATGTGCCAGGATTCAGCCTATTGCTTTGTTAGTGTTGTACATGTTGTAAAGCAGATTTCATCACTGCTATTTAATAATATCATTCTAATATTTAATTGTAACACATTTTGTCTGTCTATCTGTATATGGTCATCAATTGTCATTGGTGTTGTTAGTCCTTGACTGTTTTAATGCAGTTTTCTTGTTGTGATGCTTATTTTGCATAACATATTAAAATATGTTTCAGAAAAAAGTTTAATGAATGTATGGATAGTGGATACTGCAATAAAGTGAATTAATTTTATATTTAGGGTCCTCCAGGCCCACCTGGACTCCAAGGATTGCAAGGATCAAAGGTGAGCATATCAATTGTATTTGTGTGATTATCAGTACATTATATATTTGATATAATTAATAATGATATGTAAGTCTCTATCACTGTGTGCTTTGAAGATCTTATGACACTAGGATGATTCAAGTAAAAATATTTAGTTCAACAATAATAAATTATTGTATAACAACTAAGTTTTTTCAACAAATTTAACAAAATGATCATAACATAATTTTCTTCGTTATTTTTGAAGTGCTTTAAAAGAATTTTAAATACCAAACACTTGTAAAGCAAGATTATATAGTCTATTGTTCATGGGAATACTATTTAGGGAAGAATTTCTTGGTATCCCAAAGATTATAGACCTGTCCATTTGTTCCTGGTCTTTTGTGAAGCCATTAGAGAGAGAAACTTTGTTGAATCACATCAAGAGCTAGTGATGATGATGATGATGATGATGATGATGATGATGATGATGATGATGATGATGATGATGATGATCGTTGTTGTGGCTTGTTTCAAGAAAGCATATTTTGGAAGTCAGAATTCCTAGTTCAAACTAAATGACAACATGTGTTAGTTCAAGAGCTGAGTTAGGTGCCTTTGATTTCTTCCTTGTAAGAGGAGAAGGCACATGGATCAAGCAGACTTATTTATTTAGTATTAAATTACATTATATTCCAAATAATAATACCACAGTGGAATTAAGTTGGAGATGGATTTTATTTTGCAGGGTGAACCTGGATCACCAGGATTATCTGGTGCTGATGGGGAGCAGGTACTTGAACATGTCTTTATGATATTACTATTGATAAAGCAATATGATATGATAATGGTTCACCAAAAACTGAATGTAAAGGAAGAGAGGGAGGGAGGAGGAAGGAAATACTTCTATCCTTAAATAATAAAAAATATTGCCAGATATTAATGTAATTACATTTTTTACTTCTGAAGTTAATGCATTGGTTTAGTTCATGTTGATTTACATTGTTAGCATAATGCACATTTCATAGTCATAAATATGCTATTTCAGGGACCCAAAGGTTCAAAGGGTGATCTGGGTGACCCAGGAATACCAGGAGAAAAAGGAGGTATTGGACTTCCAGGTTTGCCAGTAAGTTTGTTTAAAATTGTCTTTGATAGCAACATTTCTCACTACTGCTTCAGTATCTTTTTCTCAAAGACAATCATATTGTTTTTATTTTAGAACATGTTACTTGGTGCTATGCAAAAAGATTTACATAAAGGAAGTACAGCAATGGAAGACGGGAGAAAAGAGTGGTAGTTTTAATTAATTTCAAATGAGGCTTAGCGGAACCAAAAGAAATGACAGTTTTGAGGAAAACTTTGAAAGAAGAGAAGAAATAATGGGTTTTTTTGTGGAAGGAATCCCAAGTGTATGTAAATAAAATTCTCCTGCAAATTCAAAAAGGTATAGAAATAATAAATCATTCTTGATTTATCTTCCTTTGGAAAACTTTAAATCAACTACTTTGATGGCAAATCAATTAATTGTGTTTTAACTCCAAGATGTGATAAAGCTAACTAGCAAAATTGCAAATAAATATGTTAATTAAACTTAGTGGGAGGTGAACTCTTTACAAGATAAAGCAGTATAGGAATAGCTTAAAATGCAATATTATTTGTAAGTATGTTATTCTTCATGTTAACTTAAATATATTCATTTGCCATTCTACCTGGGTAAACACTGTTGATTTTAGCTCATTATACGGTGCCACAGAGTATTTAAAGTATTCTCCGTCCCTCCATCTCTCTCTCTCTCCCTCCCTCTTTCTTTTTCTCTTTTCCTTCTTACTTATAGTGTATTATTAATAGCCTGACCAGGAGATAGCATTCCTGTGAAAACATTTCCACATTATCAGGCATCTTTAGATTCTTACTGTATAAGTAAAATGAAAGCAGCTGTGTATAACATCCCACTGAGCAGATAAAGAACTGAAAACACTGCTGGTTTGTTTTTGGGCAGTTATTTTTCTTCTCAAGTATACTACTCTCACAAAGGTGATGATACATTTCATACATTTAAAGTTCATATCAACTGCAGGAAATCAGGAGTCAAAGAGGTTCAAATGAATACTTGTTTATTGCTCACTAAAACTCTTTATAAGAATCTGAACTACTAATGGTTAAAAAAAATTGGGAGTAGATAAGAGTCAATAGAATTAAGCTGGGATGGATTTAGATCTCTAGTAGGTGTGAAGGAATTCAAAACTGATAACATGACTGACCCCTTCTTTGGTCAGCCTAGTCATCTCCTACAGTTCAATTCAAACTCAAACAAAAAAGCAATATTTAAATAAATCTGACAATATTTTTCTTGTAATTAAACTTCTTTAACATAGTAGGTGTGTTTCAAGTTTCTACAAGTTAGCTTGAAAAAATACAGCAGAATATAATACAAGTATTGCATCCAAATAATTCCACATTCAGTTCCTGCTATCTCCAAGGGGTATATAAGAACCCAGTCTAATACTCTGGACGGCCATTATTGGTCACTGTAGAATCATTCTCTCAACCTGATTCCTTGGCTGACAAAGTTCCAACACTACATGGCATGTTCTGAATATCAGAATTGTTTTGAACATCAAAATATAAGGATCACCCTCTTCACAATTATGACTATTGTGGATGTGCCAAATACACCGACATATTCAATGTTAGGCATACTGAGGATATTTGTAACTAATTTTCAACACATCAAATCCTGTAGGAACACCTAAAAAACTTTTTGATCACATCACTTGAGTTGCACCTGACATCTTGAAATAATTGAAGCTGGTACCCAGCACAGATTCAGCCAGCCCAAAGATGGTTCAGATGCTTTGGATTGAATTTATCTGCTTGGAATAGGAGGCTAGATAGCAATATAAGACAAATTAGGTCTTATAATTAAATATGTAAAGTCATGTTTTATTGCAGAAAAATTCATCAGCCGATAAGATGAAAGTATTTATAATAATACCATAACATTTTTGTAGGGATCCAATGGAATGAAAGGAGAAAAAGGAGATGTTGGATTACCAGGTTCTCAAGGTCCCTCTGTAAGTCTTGCTATATTTTTTCAGTGTTCTTGTAAAATAATCTTTTGGTTTTCTAACTACAGGTAGTTGTCGTTTAGTTGCCCTATTTAGTAGTTGCCGTTTAGTTGCCCTATTTAGTGACCATTTGAAGTTATGCTGAAAAAGTAATTTAATGACCAATGTTTGCATTTATGATCACCGAAGCATCCCCACTGTAATGTGATTGAGATTTGGCTGCTTCAAAACCAATAGGCATTTACAACCAAAGCACAATCCCCCAATCACATGATTTAAATAGCCACCTGTTTTTTAACCAGCTCTGAGCAGCTCCCAATCAGAAATTAAAACAACATAATATCATATTAAAACTATGAAACTGAACAGATCAAAACATTAAAAGCAACATGATTGCCATATATGGGCTTCATAGCCATCTCGCAGAATCAGTGGAGAAATGTGAAGTAAAACTGAGGAGTCGTGGTCACATGAAGTCTTGCTTAATGACCGTGGGTGATTCGCTGTATGAATGTGGTACAAGGGACATAGGTTTTGCTTAATGATTTTCATTTTGATTTGCAAACTGCCCTGGGCTTTAGGAAGGGTGATACAGAAGTGAAATAAAAAACAACAAACACAACATGCTCTAAGAGAGGGTAGCACCGGTAGCACATCCAAGGGATTACAGCTAATTGCATGGTCCCAGCAGATCAGTCAACTGTGTCTGTTAAAATGATAAACTTATTTTCTAAATATATATATATATGCATATACTTTACGCAGCTCATAGGACCTCCAGGTTCTCCTGGTCCACATGGTCCACCAGGACCTATGGTAAGTATTTTTAGCCATTTATCTATTGTGTGGTTCATGAATTAAAGCAATCTATCAGTGTTTCATATCCTTGAAAGCCTAGATGTCCACATAACAAAACCCAATGTTTTCAGGAGCTCTTAGTATAGAAGAGATTGGGGGGAAAGAAAAAAGTTCAGGTGGTATCAAATATTTTCCTAATGAATTGTAATATAGGCAGAAATGTGAAAGAGTAATTTTGCAAAGGTGCTTTTGACTATATAAATATAAGTAACAAGATCCTATTGATTCTGCTTCTTATCAGTGTTTTTTTTACATATTTTCAAAATATGTAAAAACTTCAAAAACATTTTGGAGTTGAAAATTGATAGAGGCTTTTAATTTGCTAGACTTGGCTTGACTTTTGTTAAATAAGTAAGAGATATTACTCAATGCAGTTTTGCCCAGCCATCCCTTCCTAAGTCATACACATGGACACATCCACATGCATACACACTGAGAGAGTCCCTCTAATATAATATATAGAAACAATATAGAAATGCATCCTGTAATTGTTATTTTTTAATTTATTTTTAGGGACCTCATGGACTCCCTGGGCCAAAGGTAAAGAATTTAGTCCACAACTAAAATAATTTCCCTAATTTGTCATGCTGTCATTCTCATTAATCATGTTGAGGCATGCACTTAAAATTTGTCCTTGTCTCATTTTTTCTGTGAATTTTTTTTAATATTCGTAAACCTTTAAGCATCTGCTTAAAATAAAATGTCAAAACATATATAAGGATTTATGGCAATTTCCTGTGTCTGTTCCACATCAATGTAAGCTAAATTAGCTTTCTATAATGTTAATTATGGAGAGCCAGTATTAAAATTTAGTTGTCTGGTGATAGTTTCAAACTATGACATTTGGAACTACCTTACAGAAAAGTTTAAGAAAACAGAGGACGAGTGTTTATGTACTTAAGAAGTTTTTTTAAAAAATATTTTCTTCTTCATTGCTGTCTTTCAAGTATTCTAATCAAACTCATTTCTTCTCTTAAATTAATATGTTCTTTTGAATGATTTTGCCCATATCTTTGTATTTGAAAATCCATGTTCCTAACAATACCAGTCAAAAATCCACCCTCGCGGTTCAAAGTATTATATAAAATATATGGGAATTTAAATGTGCATGCAAACACATTGTTCAATATTTATCCACTTCAAAAAGAATAATTAAAGCCCTAATACACTTTAATGCTATTTGCATTTATTATTGCTATTATTATTGCTATTATTATGATTATTATTGCTATTATTATGATTATTATTATTTTGTGTATGTATGTGTGTGTGTGTGTATGTGTATACACACACACACACATATATATACACACACATACCTACTAAAAAACCAAATCAAGATAAATTGTATGCTACTTTTTTAGAAACTGGAAAACATAAAATTCTATGGTCAAAAGCTATAAATTAAACAAAAATAATGTACATATAGTTCCTCTTTAGAAATGCCATGGAATTTTATTTAGCAGAGGTAGTGAATTATTTTTACATTTCAATTCTTTGTAAGAATTGGGAAAATTCATTGGAAATTATCCTGTTTTTTTAATAAAAAAAATATATAAATGTTGGTACAATTAGAAATATCTAGATTTTTTTCAGGGCAAAAGAGTTCCCTTATCAGAGAATTTCAGAAATGTTTACTTTGGTTGTCAGTAAGCATTTAATTACTTTTGGGGTAACTGTTACATTGTGGTCATTGGAAAGGATAAGCCAATGTATCACAGTCTTCCTCTGTTTAATTGATGATAGCCATGCTTAAAGGTTTGGAATATGTTTTCATGAAATAATGCATATTTTAGTTTGCTATCTGAAGAAAAAGCCAGTTAAGGCAATGTAGAAAAAAAATACTTTGTAATTCTGATTGATCAAATCACATTCACATTTTTCTGGTTTCATTAATTTTGTTGAAAGCCTGCAAGATTATGAATGGATTTGGAATACATTTGCCATAAGCAACATGACAGTAAAATCATATTGATCCAAATTATTCAGAAACATTTCAAGATGTATGTTTCAAACATGCAAGTTTATATAGATAGTTTTATGCTATCTACTCTAATAGGAGTCATGACTATTGCTATACCATTTTTTTATATGATCTAGCAATGAGATGATCTATTTTGATAAACATAACCACTTAAGTTGAAAAACTGGATTTACATTCATATCCTTCACTGGCTGTCTTCTGTCCCAGCCTGAGTATCCATGTCAGCATCTTCACAAAATAGCATTTATACTTTTATATTTAGGGTGAACCAGGGTTAAATGGTCTTAAAGGATTGAAGGGTGAACCAGGTCACAAGGGTGACAGAGGGCCCCTTGGTCTCCCAGTAAGTAAAATACTTCCATTTCAGTGCAGATTACAAACTTCTCGTTCTACTTTCAGCCAAAAACTCTGGTTTACTCAATAGCAAATATAAAGCTATCTCATGCTGAAGTGGTGTCTTTTTTCTTAATCAAGTCTAATCTTGTATCATCCCATAATATATGGTTTTGTTATTTGTTGCTTTTATATTGTTATTTATTTGTCAGTTGGCAACATTAATTAAAATTGTGACTTTATACCATTAATTATGCCATTATTTAAGTGTTGTGTAATGTTTTTCTTAAATATTAACCATTGTCCACACAAAGATTGTCCATATGCTAACTATAGATTTTTGTTTAAGCAGAGTGGCTGTAATTATAATACATATATTTTTATGAGGCATTTATGGTTAATATCCTAGGTAACAAGTTTAACAAAGTATTTTTCATTTGCTTGTAGAAGTATATCTTCTATGATTTAGCATTGTTTGGAATTGTTCTCCTTTGTGTAGTACTAATTCATTGGTAGTCAGTGAAGTTCATTAAAATCCCTATTTTGCTTTCTGGAACTGTTAAGATTTCCTAAACACAAACAAAGTAAGTCATATCAGTGCAAACTTCACTGAAATGAAAAACATACAAAAGTAAAATAACTGAGAAAATCTATTCAGAAGGGGCATTCATCCAAAGTCAAGTCCTTTTAAATCCATTGTAGAAATTCAGCAAGAGCTTAACTCTGTTCTGTTAAAATTAATGGAAATATAATGCATAACTTTGCTTGATCAAGGTGTGAAAATACTCAAGGGCCATCATATACATAAAATCTATCAAATAAAGCTATCTGACATCTTTAATTAACGTTAGTATGTGTGTGACAGCACTGCATTGATCTTGTTCATATAATATCCACAGGGATCATGTAGGTCTCAGCAAAATCAAATTGAGTGTTGCAAATTTGACAGATGTTTCATACATGATGGCTAAACTTCTTGAAGTAATTGGTAAAATAGCTCTAATTTTAATATTCTTCCTATACTAATCATGACAAGTTACCAGTACTACAAAGCACTGCACTAGCTTATCTAGGAATTTATTACAGATTGTCACTCAGTAAAAAAACAGAAATATTTTAAAATACTTTATGGCTTTAAGTCTGTTATCATGAGAGCGTACATTTAATTTTTGCTGCACTACTGCTTTCTTAGTGTTTTAGTTATGGTTATAAACATGTACTTATATCTTTGTTTTGCTTGAATATTTCTCACTAACTTTTAAATAAAGATATGTTTATTAAAGATCAACAAACACTATAGCAAGTGAACTTTGTAGCACTAATGCATCTAAGGACTAATTCTGATCTCATTAAGCAATTCCACTAGGTAATAAAATTACTGTTATATAGCCTCTAGTAAAATCATAAACTTGTTATGTTATGTATACATTATAACTTATCTAATGCAGTAGTGTGGTACTTATTCTTGTGTAATCTGTGTATAAAAAAGAAGTTGTACTTGTTTATCACCACAGTTACTAATCTCACGTTCTTGTCATTCGTGTTATCCCTGTCATCTGTGCTTCCGCTTAACATACAGGGAGCATCTGGCTTAGATGGAAAGCCAGGAGCCCGGGTGAGTCCTTCCTGTTCCTATGTCCTTCTTCATTCCCATATATATATATATGGTTATAGATTGATAACCTTATATATTGATAACATCAAGTTACAATATAATTGTCAAAGTCAGTTTAAAAAAGTCCACCTTTCTCTTTGTTCACTGACAGTAATCCAGCCACTTTAGCTTGGTTTAAAGAAAGACAAACGCCATGATGGAAAATTGTTATTTGTTTTAATGTTTTATATGGCGCCCACCCCCCCAATTGGTTGGCATTTTCCATATAGTTTCAGCAAAAAAAACTCTAAAATTTACAATGCCTGGGATAAGCAGCTTCTTCATAAAGTTGGAAGATACTAAATTTACATCTTGAAGCTCTACTGTTATTTAAAACAAATTACTCAGCTTTCCAAGAGAGTGATGGAATAGTTTAGTTGACCATATAAAATCTCCTTTTTCAGCATGTCACCTGTCCCATCTATCTTTGTGAGTCTTTATGTGAATTCAGCATGGGATTTTCTTATGTTATCTCCCTTTGTTTAATCTTTTAACTCTTCCTAGATTTTAAATCTTACATAAATCTAAACAAGCAAGTAAACATTCAAGAGTTAGAAAGAAGCACCTCGGAGCTTTAAGGAATACAAATGAGATTTTTGAGTCTGCGAAAGTAATCCAGAGATTTGGAATCTCAATAACTAAGCCATCGTTCTAATTCATGTTCTCAATTGTTGACATCAAGCTTGATTCTATATTGATTCATTCAATATAAAGCTTAATTTGGGCATTCCCAACCTTTTTCAGATCATGTTTTATTACTTTTCTAGGGTATGGATGGTCCCATTGGTCCACATGGTCCTGCAGGTCCAAAGGGAGACAGAGTGAGTACATGTCTGAGATGTTCAAATATACCTTAATAATATTGTATATTTTTGTGTTCTGTTCAAATTACTGAAATACGTGGTGGCTGCATTCACAAATGCTTCACCTTACTGAATTTTCTCATACTTTAGGGTTACATAAAGCAATAACCAATAAAGCACAGGGTTTTCACAACATATCAAGACAAACAAAGATGATTATCATGGTCATGATGAAAATGGTTACAAAAATCTACATTCTGCTTAATATTATAATTCTTACACAAATGCATCTGTTATAGCTTTATCAGAATCTTTTATTCTGCTAATCTATTGTGTTTGAGGCACATGCAAAAGCATCAGAGTGTCTTCAAAGGTGTTAATAGGAAACTGATTTATTTGCTGCACAATCCAATGCTGCATTTTCTTTTGTTTCAACAGAGAAAATTGTATTGTTCTTTTGGTACTAAGAGCTCTCTTATCAGAAAGAGTAGTAGTACTACTACTACCTCTGAAAGGTGACCACCCAAGGGACTGAACAAAAGTGGTCAACATACGGAGATGGTCAACATATGGAACAACTGAACACATGCCTCATTTTATTGTACAGCTTTTATTAGAAAATATCATACAGAAACACACATAGCGAAAAAACAGAAAAATATTCATACAACATTGTATCATACAAAATCAATACATTTACATATGTTTGATCATTCTTTCCGGGGGAAAAGAGTCAATTTTAGTCTGTTTCTTATTCTTTTTATGATGGTAAGTGGATAAAGCACTCTGAATGCTGGCTATACCACTCAGCACACCTGGGCATTTTTCCACAGCAAATGACTATCTGCAATTTCTGTGTCCTTCTCACTTAATTCTTCTGCTTCATCAGTTGCTTCCAGCACTTTTTCGCTGGGTTATACCTCGGTCAATACTGATTGGAAAATTGCTTCTGGGTCAGGGTTAGGGTTTTGCTTCTGCAGATGGTTCATAGGTTAACTTTTTAGCAATAATCCACTGCAGAAGCTGAGTTTGGTAGTGCATTTTGAGTGTTTTGATTATGCCTTGGTCGAGAAGTTGAATTTTTGATGTAGTGTTTGGAGGCAAAAAATTTAGTTTCACACTTGTAAAATGATTTACTTGCAGATGGCTAGTACAATTGTCCACTACAATTGTCCAGATACAATTGTATCTGGACAATTGTATCTGATACAGACTATATCTTCTTCTCTATTTTTCAGTCAATACCTCTTATCCACTCCTCAAATAGGGCACAAGTCATCTGTGCAGATTTGTTAGATTTCCAGGTGACAGGAAAGTCTTTGAGCTACAGGTTCTTGAATGGGTGTGGCTTTGCCAATTTACCAATCACCAAAGGTTTTAGCTTCTCTCTGGTTAACCTAGCACACAGCAGAACTGTGAAATATTCTTTAGAAAGTTTTCCACTCTTACATTTGTCACTCCTCATAATGAGGCTCCCATCAGGCATCGCCTTTAAAAAGAGTCCACACTCATCAACATTAAAAATGTCGTCATTTTTACTGCCGAATCAAACTCAAAAATATTGTATTCTTTGATATTATTCTTGAAAGAAATTCATTGCTACCAATTCTGCATTTCACTTTTCTTGCCCTTGGTGCAGACTGGACTCAACTGGTCAAGTTATAGAAAGTAAATTAATACCATGTGTCAAGGTCCAGGTGGTCAAGATACAACTTACAGAGGTGATCAGTTTAGAGAGGTTGGCTTTCTATTGTGTACATATAGTGTATGTACAGTCTATGAAAATTAGGTCAATATAGGGAGGTGGTCAATGTAGGGAGGTGGTCAACTATGGAGGTTTTGTATGTTATGAATAATGTAAATACTTGAGGTTTTTATGATATTCATAAACAAATCATACAAAAGGTAGCTTTGCCTTTAGAGATGAATAAGGAAGTGAGCATAGACCTATCACTATCTCTCATTTTGACTTACCTAAAGCTTATTTTTAATAGCAATTTTATTAAAAATTACATCCACAATAACAAACTAATACAAACTAAAAAAAGGAAAAAAATAGGTGCAGAGAAGAAAAATAGAAATAGAAAGGAAAGCAAAAATAAGAATATTGTAAAGAAAAAAAAAGAAATATGTAGAGAAATGACTTTCCCTTAATACCACTTTCCAAAGCCTTGGAAAGTATTGGTCACTACGATGTAAAAAAGATGTTGAGAGTCTAGAAAGAGTACAGAGAAGAGCAACAAAGATGATCAGGGGACTGGAGGCTAAAACATATAAGGAACGGTTGCTGGAATTGGGCATGTCTAGTTTAATGAAGAGAAGAACTAGGGGTGACATGATAGCAGTGTCCCAATATCTCAGGGGTTGCCACAAAGAAGAGGGAGTCAAGCTATTCTCCAAAGCGCTTGAAGGCAGGACAAGAAGCAACGGATGGAAACTAATCAAGGAGAGAAGCAACCTAGAACTAAGGAGAAATTACCTGACAGTTAGAACAATTACAGTGGAACGACCTGCCTCCGGAGGCTGTGAATGCTCGAACACTGGAAGTTTTTAAGAAGAGACTGGACAGCCATTTGTCTGAAATGGTATAGGGTTTCCTGCCTGAGCAGGGGGTTGGACTAGATGACCTCCAAGGTCCCTTCCAACTTTATTACTATTACTATTACTAATTTATCTCCTTCTCTTAAATACAACAGAAGATTTCTTCTTTGCTGACCTACCAAAGGTTTCTTCTGAAAGCAAAAATGGAGCCTTGGTGGAGGGTGGAAATAAGTGAAACATATTGCATAATAAGTCTCTTTACTATATATGAGCAGCATTGATATTATTATATTTTAGGGTGAAAAAGGAATTGCAGGAGATCCTGGGCCCAGAGGACCGTATGGTTTGCCTGTAAGTTATATGATTTTTTAGAAGTGTAATATTTGTAAAATCCTTCATTAAAACTTGCTACATTTATTCATCACAAAGAAATGCAATTAATTTAAATAGCAAGTCATGGCTCATAAGATCATCACCTTATTTCAGGTTTAGACAGATTTATCCTCTCAGTGCACTTTGCAAAAATAATAAAGTAGGTTTGACATAAACAAAATAAGAAAAGCCAATATTGAATATCAACTCTTTTATATTGCTCCTGCCATTTTTATAATTTTGTGAAGGTGTCCTTAGGCACCAAAGTATAATGGTATAAATTTTTTCAATAAAATGTTAGATTTTTTTTTAAAAAAAACCTTATATCTCTCTCCAGAGGAAAAAGCAATCAGGTCTTAATTATGCAAACCATTTTCTGCTGTTATGTTTTAATTTGCATTTGAAGCAAGTTTGATAAGAGTTGTTTTGGTTGTTTTTTTAAATGTTACATAATTATGTTATTGTCTTGTTTCATTAAATGTCTTAGGCAAAGAATTTTTGCTCATGAAACATTGATATAAGTAACTGCCTTGAATATTGCAATATATTGGAAGCAATTATTAAATTTTGTTAGCATGCAGGTATTTATAATGTGCAGATATTAAATTTTGATTGATGTATATTTAATGAGATATTTATATGTAGGTACTGTATGTATAAAATGAGGAGACATCTCCATATCCAGTATAATTTTGGGATAAATATTTTGACATAGAAATATTTTTCTATAGGTTTATATGTATAACCTGAATTTGATGTTGTTTATTTGAAAACATTAGAATGTTTGAAAGTAGTTATTTTTGTGGGGATTTTTAAAGATTGAAATATACTTAATTCTTCTTTGCATCATGCATGATATCATTTATTCAAACTGCAAATGAAACTATGTGTGCGTATGCACATGTGAAAGGGAGAAAGACTGCAGAAAAACACACAAAGAATATATAAGCCGAAAATCATTTTTAGATGTGATAGCTACATATTGTCATAAATTTATTTAGCTTATATTTTTGATAATATTTTACAAGTTTTTTCAATATTTTTTTACAGATTAATCTGGTTAGACTGTATGAGATTAGAATGAATCACTGTTACCCATTGTTCCATCTATCTATCTATCTATCTATCTATCTTGATCTATCTATCTATCTATCTATCTATCTATCTATCTATCACATCTTTGAACCACCCATCTCACTAAGATCAATTGCTTTATTTAATATCACAAAATGTTTTGCAAATGGAAGAGCATGAAATAAGTGCATATCCATTGACTTGCCTGTCAAATAAGTGCTGTGTTCATCCAAAAGAACCCCAAACATGGCAGTGATGGTTTCCATATCAGTTACTGAGAATCACTATTTGTTACGGAGGAATTTACTAATCTGAAGAATGCCCATAGTTTTTTGGTAAAACATGCAGCCAGTCAAGGCAAAAAGACTCTTATCTGAAAAACTGAAGAACTGCTGCCAAACATTTTAGCCACTCAGATTACAGATTACGGAAATATCTGTCTCAGGTTTTAAACCACACTCCATTACAATGTCAATGGAAACATCTGTTCTTCTGCTAGCTTGCTTTGTGACTTCCTAATAATTTTTCAGCAGTTCAGGTGAATATTTCAATAGAAATGTTTTAGTAAAAATGTTTATTAAAAATAATCATAAGGATAATTCCCAACTTTTGAGCATTCTCTATCTCTTCATGTGTTATACAGATAAATATTCATTCTTACTTACTGTTGTTTAATTCAGGGGACTCAGAAAATGTCCACCCTAACAGATCCTACAAGATGGGAAGAGGTGAATAAAAGTGATCATATTCATAATCAGCTCCCTTAATTCATATTCTCCTGAAAACTAGACATTTCAGGAAGAGTGCTGCATTAATCTCTGGTGACAAAAAAAATCAGAATCAGACAGCACCTTTTCTGACTAATAAATGTTATTAAGAGGCATAAGCTTTTGCAAGCCCCTTAATAACATTTATTAGTTAGAAAACCTTCTAGCAGATTCCTAATTTATACAAAACAAGAGGTCCTTGATTTGTACTAGAGGTCCTTGATTAGTATTCTTTTAGACGCTTCTGAGCTTTCTTGCAGTGGTTCTATTGCTACTAAAATGACTTGACCAATAGTAGACATGTTCAGAGGCCAATGATCTTTTTATGTAGTGTGATTGTTAGCAGATGCCTTTCAATTCTAAAGAAGTTCCAGTACCCCAAGGATCAATAAGACAGTTCTACTCAATGACATTTTGCCTCATCCAAACCCACTCTTGCAAAGTACCGAGTAATAGTTCTAATATAATAATCAACATACATATGTTGCATTCCCTGACATTTAAATTACTTGATATTAATTAGTAATTGAATATGTTCAGTGCCATGGATTTCCACTCTCTTCCTTTCCTATGCTCCATCAGAACTGGGAATAAGAGTTTGGAAGATTTTGTTTTCATGTTTTACTTAACACGTTGTCTAAACTAACAAACAGTTAACTGTGGTTTGCTGAAATATATCATAACTCACTATTTGATGCTATTTTTCTTCAACAAAAGCATAATTAACAATAACCATAATAACATAAGTGATACCTAAATATTTGTTCATGTTTAAGAGGATACTCAATATAAAAAGAGTAAATGCATTGTACATGATTGTTCTTCATTCACAGAGCTTGTTCTTAAGTCAGTTTTGGATTCAAAATTGTATTTTGTACACAGCACATATCTGAATAATACAGGCAAACATTTAACCCCACTCAAGTTTTATAAGAGCCTGAAAGTTTAACAAAACTATTATGGTTATTTAATAGGGCAAAGATGGTGAACCTGGCCTTGATGTAAGTAATAATTGATCACCTATTTGTCTGTGTGGTGGGTAAACATTTGTTTCAAGTAATAGTCGCATGCTTACAGCATGTTGAAGATTATTCCATTTCCTATGCATGACAATCATGCAGAGATTATACTCAACATTGTACTGTCATTTGTCTTAAAATAATACTAGAGAAAAAATAATACTACCATAAATAGTACCCCTAATGGTTTTGCAGCAATTTATGCTAACTAGAGCACGGATAAATGACCAAGGAATGACAAATGTTCATACAATTCTGTATTGTTATGAGCATAATACTAAGTGCATCAAATCTTACAAATGCAGTCAGTGGTGCTCAAAAATGCAACCACATCAAAACATTACCACAAGGCAACTCCTATTTGCAGCAACAGCTATTCCAAGATTTGGGGTGTTTTAATCATGTTATTATAAACTACAAAAAAAAGCCTACCACTGCATTCTAAAACAGTGAAAACCTCATGGGAAGTTGTTCCCGCAAGGAACTAGTGTTTCTAGGTTGCTACAGCATCTTTGATTGCACATGCTGACTGCAGTTGAGTTATATCTTATCAGAATTAAATTAGAAGCTGCAGTTAGATGTTCCAGTTTGTGCAAAGTCTTTGGAACAGAAAGAAGTTAATTAGAATGCTATTGCCCATTTGTTTAGTGCCACTAAACCTCTATGAAGCATTTGTCCTTGAACATTGCCAGCACTAATTTGCATGTAGGAAAATGAGAGTAATTTTCTATCAGTTCTTTTTTAGTTTCAAACTACTCGATGCAGAATTCTTGGGAGTGGGGCTGCTGGGATGCATATAATATAGCTCTACAGTAAAAATAAACCCACATATTAATACACAGAAGCCAATAGAGATATTTTTGTTCATTTTTTATAGGGATTCCCTGGTCCACGTGGAGAAAAGGGTGATGTAGGAGAAAAGGGAGAAAAGGTGACCTCAATGCTATTAATTGTTATTTGATTACTTAGCTTAGTCAGCTGCTCTCTCTCCCAGACTTACAATTTGTCCCATTAAGCTTGACTTTCTTCCTTCTGTGTGCCAAAAGGCCCTATCACTGCTTTACTAGACAACGTCATTTGTCAGAATGTGAAACCAAGCTTCCACCCAGATCCCAAAAGATCAGCATTTTCCATAATGAGAGAAGGGTTTTCTCCCTCTAAGACTCCTTGAAGTCTGTGTTTGTTTATACTGTGGTTATTGGCAAGAGACATTGGAGTAGCAATAGGACAGGAGACCCTGGGCCAGAGTGACAGCTTTTGTAAATCGATATACTAGTAGGCTACAGACTTCAATTAAATGTGTGCTGTATTTATACTTTGTAAGCACCTGGCTTTATTGCTGAGAAGATGAAAACTAAGCTAGGAGCACTTTGGATTAATTCCGAGAAAGTTAATTGCATCAGATTCCTATTGCAAGTGATAGCTAAACATTTAATTAAAGCACTTAGTCCTATTGAGACAGTTTCAATGTGCTTGTCATTGGATTGCCGTCATGTATAATCATTGAAATTCTACTAGAATATGCAGTGTGGGAGCTCTGAAATATATGCACATATCCAGCCCATGCATGGACCTCACTCTCCAATTCTTTAGGTTTATTTTCACTGTGAGGCACACTATGCACTGATAATGTACATACCCCAACATTTATACATGCAAACGTCTCCTTTTTTAGTTCAGTGGGTGGCATTTAAAACATCTCAGCAGTTGAAGGATTTCCAATTTATTCTCCTTAGATTTCTGTGAAAATTCAATTGAGTTTTGATTCTGAAATGGCAAAAATAAGATATGACAGGAATTCACATCAAACTGCTCAAAGCAGAAGTCAAAATTGTCTGTAGGCTGGCTGTTTCAGATTGCTAATATACAAAGAAAGAAGCTTGCAGTAGTAGCTATTCCCCACATTATAAAGATAAAAGAATGTCTTTATTATGGCAGGAGATTACACAGCAGTCTATGCCCTTGAAATGGCAGGTTCTCTTAGTCCCAATTCCGATGACCATGCATTAGGCATGATTTTTTGCTGGAGAAAGCCTATATTCCTCCTCACCAGCTAGAACGGAAATCCATGTTATACACCCTACATATATTCAACGTTATGTTGAGCCTTTTCTTCCTCGACTCATCCATTCCCAGTGCTTAGCCATAGAAGATGAAGAATCATATAACTTTGGATGTGATATAAAAAGCATCTGTTCCTTTTCAGTTGTGTAATTCATAAAAGAGTTAAAAGATGAAATAGAAGTCATTTTGTAGGGTAAACAATATTGTAATATTTCATTGGGGTTGGGAAGAAAATGAAAACCTAGATTGGAAAATCTGCTTTGAAATAGCCAGATAAACTTTGTATTGAAACTTTGCTTAGGCTTATTCCCTCCTTTAGTTTATTTTCCAAAGTTTTCATGTTTTCCCTGTTGACAATATTGGGGAAATCAATTCCGTGGAACAATTTCTAATTAACAGAATTGAGTGAAAAATAACAGGGTTGCAGCACCACCTTCTGCAATGATGAAGTATAGCATAGAGAGCAGAAATTAGTGAGGGAAAAAAATATTTGATCTCCTGCTGATTTTGTATGTTTGTTCACTGACAAAGAAATGATCAGTCTATAATTTTAATGGTAGGTTTATTTTAACAGTGAAAGACAGAATAACAAAAAAAAAATCCAGAAAAACGCATTCCAAAAAAGTTATAAACTGATTTTCATTTTACTGAGTGAAATAAGTATTTGATCCCTTCACAAAATATGACTTAGTACTTGGTGGCAAAACCCTTGTTGGCAATCACAGAGATCAGACATTTCTTGTAGTTGGCCACCAGGTTTGCAAACATCTCAGGAGGGATTTTGTCCCACTCCTCTTTGCAGATCCTCTCCAAGTCATTAAGGTTTCGATGCTGATGTTTGGCAGCTCAAATCTTCAGCTACCTCCACAGATTTTTTATGGGATTAAGGTCTGGAGACTGGCTAGGCCACTCCAGGACCTTAATGTGCTTCTTTGTGAGCTACTCCTTTGTTGTGTTTTGGGTCATTACCATGCTGGAATACCCATCCACAACCCATTTTCTATGCCCTGGCTGAGGGAAGGAGGTTCTCATCCAAGATTTGACGGTACATGGCCCTTGATGCGGTGTTGTCCTGTCCCTTGGAAAAACACCCCCAAAGCATAATGTTTCCATCTCCATGTTTGACGGTGGGGAGGATGTTCTTGGGGTCATAGACAGCATTCCTCCTCCTCCAAACACAGCAAGTTGAGTTGATGCCAAAGAGCTGGATTTTGGTCTTGTCTGACCACAACACTTTCACCCAGTTCTCCTGTTCATTGGCAAACTTCAGATGGGCCTGTATATGTGCTTGCTGGCGCTGCAGGATTTCAGTCCTTCATGGCGTAGTGTGTTATCAATTGTTTTCTTGGTGATTATGATCCCAGCTGCCTTGAGATCATTAACAAGATCCTCCCGTGTAGTTCTGGGCTGATTCCTCGCTGTTCTCATGATCATTGAAACTCCATGAGGTGAGATCTTTCATGGAGCCCCAGACCGAGGGAGATTGACAGTTATTTTGTGTTTCTTCCATTTGCGAATAATCGCACCAACTGTTGTCTCCTTCTAGCCAAGCTGCTTGGTGATAGTCTTGTAGTCCATTCCAGCCTGGTGTTGGTCTACAATCTTGTCCCTGACATCCTTGGACTGCTGTTTGGTCTTGGCCATTGGTGGAGAGTTTGGAATCTGATTGATTGGTTGATTGCTTCTGTGGACAGGTGTCTTTTATACAGGTAACAAGCTGAGATTAGGAGCACTCCCTTTGAGAGAGTGCTCCTAATCTCAGTTCATTACCTGTATACAAGATACTTGGGAGCCAAGTATTACCTGTACACAAGAAAGCTTGCTGATGGATAGGGGATACTTATTTCACTCATTAAAATGCAAATCAATTTATAACTTTTTTTGAAATGTGTTTTTCTGGATTTGTTGTTGTTATTCTGTTTCTCACTGTTAAACCTTAAAATTATAGACTGATCATTTCTTTGTCAGTGGACAAACGTACAAAATCAGAGGGGATCAATAATTTTTTCTCTCACTATATGTCTGAGTGGAAAAACTAAACTGCCACCTTCAGCACCAGTCTCTGTCACTTTCTAGAAACTATTTGGTCCAACCTTAGCTTGGCAATGTACCTGTTCAATTTTTTAAAATTGTGCTTGCCAAACTGGTTTAGGATAAAGCAGAGTAAAGTATTTCCAAAGTGTAGCATTTTTAGCAATAAAAAGAGTACAGCAGGGATATTCAGGGAGGTTGAGAGAAAGTTTTCAGTGCAGTAAATTTTAATAATAGTGGTAACTTCCATTCCCCCCCAAGCTATTTTGTGAATTTCTTCCAATTTACTTTGCTCTACAAATGTATGCTTCCATGAGAGATCATAAATATAATTGCAGACCCTATAACTCTATCAAACATACTAGATTTAGAGCTGGGTTGAAGTGAATGAAAAAAGACACTTCTTATAATAACTAATAGGCTATTCACACTTTACTGTACTGTGTCACAGATTAGACCAGTGCTTTTTCAAACTTTTTCCTTCATTACCCAAAACCACTTATCAAAAAGTCCTGTTACTGCTTATCTGAAAGTCCTTATTTAAATGTTCCTGTCGTGATTGGGTAATGGGTTCATCAGTCATTATCCAAGAAAAAAACACTTTTATCCAATTTTGGGTAATTACCCAGGTTTGGAAAGCACTAGATTAGACATTAAACCCCAGTCTGTTGTGTGCCTCCTACCTGTGTGGTTAATTATCGATTCTGTGTATTGTGCAAATATCAAGGTAATTTAGGCAGCCAGAATTTTAACTTAAATGTCAGTAAGCATATTATGTGGTCATAACCTCAGAGCCACTTGGTTCAGAGAAAATTGGAAGATCTCCAAAATCAGCTTGAGAAAAATAAGATGGAGCCCATAGAATAACAAAATATAGCTTTGAAAACTAAAATATATGCTTACATGTTTAAGCAAGAGCTGTTTAAAGAAGAGCTGTTACAGTTTAGAGAACTAGGATATCAATCCTGAAAGAATAGTATTGCATCATAGTAGACAATATCATTGACTGATGTTTGCTTTTCCCAGTCACCATTTATTTGCTGGCTGAGCTAATTATAAAAGAAGGTCGGACTGGTTCAGTCAGGTGAAAATTTGTCTTATGGAGGCAATTGTACCAAAGTGCGAGATGAACTTGCTTTTAAAGCTAAATAATTACTCCTAGATATTCTAGATGGAAACAGGGAACTAATATTTAGACTAAATTTTGCTCTTAAAATTTATTAATATGGTTATTTAGTATACTATTTAAAACTCATAAATATTAAGACTAATTCTAAATCTTGTATCAATAAAAATGTTCCACATAATTATTCTCTGACAAATTTGAAAAGTGTGGGAAGCCATATTTTTGCATAAGCAAGATTAAAAGGCCCAATTTATTTTCCATTTATTGTCCTCTCAAGTTACTCTAATCCATTTTTGTTGACTCTTCTGATTCATGGTTTGATCAGAATATACAATCAGGGTTTGTTTATTTTCCTTTTCTAAGAACTCCTTTTGTTTCTATGTACTGTAATATCTTTATTATTTACTCATGCCTCCCTTCCAGCTCAAAGTGGCACACAAAGCACTCCATCTTATTTTTCAGAGTTAGCACATTTATAACTCATATTTGGAGAAATGTCCTTTTTAAAGTAGAACTTAAATTACCAATATTAAAGATAAAGTCTGTCAGGTTGATCTAAGCAAAATGGAAGTGAAGTGTTTCATAGTTAATTCCTTTGACTCATAGTTTCTGGGTTATATCTGCAATTGTTCAGTTACTGCTAGGAGCTTCCCTCACCATTTTTAAAGTTCATCATATTTTGGCCTACTGCTGAAACTGATGAATAAATATTTGTTGTAGGATATAATACAGTATATCTCTCCATGAAACTGTGTTTGACGCTCATTAAATGTTTTGTCTTATGCCATAGTACCTTGTGCATTTTGTGCAATTTCACTTTTTAAATATATGTTAGTACAATAGTTGGTTCTAATTTTGGAGGGAGGATTCATCGAGAGACTTTAAGAATGCACTGCTTTAGACAATGAAATATTAAATATTACAACATTACAAAGCAACTATTCTAAATATTTATTTTCTGCTGTAAATGGATGCATATTTTTGAAAATATGTGAAAATGAGTGACTGTCTATTCCTTATATGCCACTCTAATCTTTTCTGCCTTTCCAGAGGTGCATTTCTCCCTTCTCTTACCTTTTTTCCTTAAAATCCATCTGGTCTTTTTTATCCTTTTCCTTGCAAATTAAATCCTTCCTACAGCTTAGACCTTGATAATCATTCCTTAGTTCTACTAACTGTCTTTCTGTTGTTTCTCCATTACAGTAATATTCTTAATTTGTGTCTATCTGTGTGTTTAAATAGAGTCACTTTTGGTTTTGTTAAGGACTGTGAGCCTGAAACTCATTTGCCATTGTAACTGATCAGGTGTGAAAACAATTCTAAATTAGTTCTCAAACGTGTCCTCCATTGCCTTCTGATAAAGTCATTTTTCTCAGGTAGCTGTTCTTGTCTCCAAGTATCTGTTTACAGAAAGCTCTTAAGTCTCAAACTAAATATTGCATATTTTCTTTGAAATAATGTTTACTTTCAGACAAAAATGTTTCTAATTTAGGCATATGAATATTTTAATCTAGGAAGAAGGCCAATAGAATATAGAGCTCTAATTTGGAAACACATCGGAATACTTTAGATTGAGACACATGGGTGTTCAGAATCCTTTTACAGTTTTGGCCAAGGAATTTGAACTTTATCACTTAATTTTCTTGATTTGCTTCCCCAACTTAATGCCTTTCAGTTGTGTTAAACAGGACTTTATCTTCTATTATGATTCTGTTTGGGGAAAGCTGATCCCTAATACATGCCCTTTATTGTTCTAAACAGTGCATCCAGTTTAGAACATTGAGATGTAACATTTTTGTAACATCATTGGGGATTTCTTCTGAGAAAGAAACCCCATCACCAGATTGGAAAAAGGTGATCTAGCGCTAAAACTGATGTCTTCAATATATATTGAGATTATTCTGAACTGGGATTGTGTCCACATAGATAGAGGTAGAGTTTCTGTAAGGATGAGCAGCTTGATATGTGCAAAGAATTTTCTCTTCCATTGGAAAAAAGAGGAAGTCCTTGTGGACAGGGTCTTACTATCTAATGTCAGTGATACTGAGAGACACTTGCCTCTAAATGCATGTAATAAGTAGAAAGTTCTTCCCCATAAGATGTAAATCTATCTGAGGAAAACAGTTATCTTCTTGCAGAAAATCAAGGCCAGGAAAGCAGACCCAACACAACCGTTAGGAAAAGTAGCACAACTCCCTTGTTTTTAAATGACTGGCAAGTTTTTGATGACCCCTTAGGATGAAAAAAAAAATCAATCTAATTCACAATTACAAGTCCTGCTTTAGAATTCAAAGTGCCCATCATTATTGCATTAACTCAGAAGAGCAATATAACCAAACTGATGCAGTTAATGCTTCTGATCATCATATAACTTATTTTTTTACCTAATGCATCCTGCAAACTAGAACACAGTGGTAAGTGTCCTTTCAACCCTCCATTGGCTATTAAACAAAAACTTTTAAAACAGATTTCTTTGATTCCCTGAAAAAGAATAAAATGTGTTTTATCCAAACCATTGTGTTCACAGGGGGAAAAGGGAAAGAAAGGCAAAAAGGGGCCTAAAGGGGAGAAAGGAGAACAGGGTGCCCCTGGATTAGATGCACCTTGTCCATTGGTATGTCTCACTCATCTCTTGGAAATGTCTCCTCTTACAGTAGATAATATAACAAGTTGTCACACTGCAGAGAGGAGCAAGCTACAATTTGAGCAAAGTTGTTATTCATTTAAAGTCATAATGCACTTTAAACATAATCATGATTTGACCTATTTCCATGTAAAATATTCTTTCAAATTGTTGCTAATGGAAGAGTCTTCCATAATTTGTGGTGCAGTGGCTCATGTGCAAACTCATATTTGCCATATAGATCATGTGTTCAGCTACAAATCTAAGAATGGAAGCACCGACATTTTACTGTGTTCCTCTTCCGGTCAGCTTGCTCCTCTTTTTTCTATTTGCTTGTTCCAGCAAAGTTGATGTAAAAGACATTTCTTAGTAACGTTGCAAGTTAATCTTTACAAACAGGGATTCCGTGGAATTAAGGGGGAAAAAGGGGAGCCAGGCCAACCTGGTCTGGATGGGCTGGATGCCCCTTGCCAATTGGTACAGTATTGCTCTTTCCTTCCAACCCTGCATGTGATTCCTACATTTCTAATCAGCTGTTTCCAATGTAAAGTTCACAGTAACCAGACTTTGCATTGTATGTCCCCATACATGCATGTGCATGATCAAAGTGGCCTGCCTTGGTGATGATAACAGTATCCAGAGATCACTCCACCTCTCAACATCAGCAGTATAATATTGGCAAGTCGTATTTACATTGCACAATGGTTCTGAAGTTATTTTACTCCAACATCTGCAGTCAAGTGCAATTTTCTACTTAAGATAGTTGTCTTTCTTCCCCTCCTTCCCATCGCCAATAAAACATGTTCTGCCATATTTAATATTAATGAAATTGCCCTCTTTGTTGATACAGAGTAGTTCCACAATATCCCATGACTAAACTACTGATATCATATATCATGTTAATACTTGCCCAGCCCCTAAGTGTGAATTCCATCTGACCTCACTCATAAATGGGTTTTATGATTTTGAATCAATTATATTTCCATGTTCTTTATTTTTAAAAAATGGCACTGGAGTAATAAAGTATATGCTTCTAATAGAAGAGAACCTCAGGGTTAAACTGTGGAGCCCTTTGTGCTCCCTGAGTTTGGTTGTTTGCTTGTAGACATTTCATTATCCAACTAGGTAACATCACCATACTAGTGAGTGTCGGGTTTGTGCTCAACTCCCACCAACAGTGACAGGATAAGCTGTTGTATATAAACAGGGAGGAAACCATACACTTACTATCACTGATTATGTAATGAAATGTGTGCAGGCAAACAACCAAGCTCACAAACCACCAAGGACTCCAAAGTATACATGCCTAAGAAAAGAAGAGAAAATCTCATTCAAAGCACATAAGTGTATAACCAGTGATACTTTTCTAGGTATGGCTTCCCTGGGAATACATATCTCTCAAACAAGTAATCTATCTTACACGTCTATTCCTATTACCTTTTTGCAGGGAGGGCATGAACAGCCAACCTAGGCAAGGAACTCTTAATGTCCACACAAGTCCTTTGACAATCTCTGGGGTTTCTGTTCGTGATATTCCATTTATTTGCTTTGACTATCATCTGTTTTCATTAAGCAAATAAGGAAATTGAAAACTTGATTTGCTATTTGCTTTTGGGCAAGTGTACAGAAGGAAGCTAAAAAAAGTGAGTGAACAAGTGGAAAGTATGACCTGGAGCTAGCATTATCTCCATGCTTGACCTTCTGCTTATCCTAATAGATACCTGTAGATGACAGGGAGACAGATCCACTGTGTGCTTAAGGATGAATACAAACAGTTCAAAAAGTGCAGAATTTACCTACAGTAATGGAGGGGAATGATATAATGCATTACAATAGGCAGTTTAACTGGAATGCTCAGTTTAGCTTTTGTTCTGCAATTTCTGGATTAGATTCATATTTAGTTATGGGACACACCAACTGAGATTGGTAGTTTACCCTCAGTTTAACAAAGGATACATTGAGCCCAAGATTATTAAAATTAGGTATAAATATTCTTACATAGAATTACATAGCCATGTAGGTTATATTGACAGGAAATATTTTTGAATATTTCTTTCTGCTATTCACACGATCACATCTCCTACAAATTGCAATGTTATGTTCACTTCAAAATAAGCTTTATAAATCCTTCATAAGGAATTAATGGCCTGCAGCCCAAAGCACTTATTGTCTGTTTCTTAAATGTTTTCAGCATAACAGTCTTTCCTTTGGATCTTAATTTCCCACAATACATACAACAGTTCCCTACTCTTTGTTAGCATGAATTCAAGCACCTACCTATACTAAAATTCTACTTGTTGATCCCTTTCCCTTGTACCAATCTGGCAAACATTTCAATATTATGAAAATATGTTTTCTTTTTAAAAAATCATCATTATCTACACATATCTAGAAAATGCCAAAAACATTTTAAAGTGTAGATATATTTGATCTGCATGTTTTGATACTGTATGTAGTTTAAGCATGATTCTCTAAAAATGGATGGAAAAGTTAAGTTGATTTTTTTAAGCACATCTGTAATCTAAATTGTCAGGAAACTCTTTAAGTATAAAGTCCATATTTTATTTTGTTTGTCATTGTTTAACAATAACCTATTGTTATATATTTGATTGCAAATAAATAACGCATGCCTTCATAATTCTTTGAAGTATATTTGACTGAGTACAGTATTGTTTCTGTCTGGAAATCAGTTAAAACTATCTGCTATTAGCAACTTTTTGCTTAGCCCTTTTTGATGTTTATTGCAGGTTTTTTTTCTCTTCTACTCAGCCATGTGCAATTTTTGAAGATTGCCTGGTCAAGTCCCTGCAGTACTCTTGCAAAAGTTTTTCAGAAGTAGTTTACCATTTCCTCCTTATTAGGGCTGAAAGTAACTAGCCTAAGGTCATACAACTGACTCTGTGCCTAAGGCAGCACTAGAACTCACACTCTCCTAGCTTCTATCCTGATGCCATACTCACTACCTCAAACTTTATTTATTTAAATTATCAAGTTATAAACTAAGGAGGGGAAATTATCCTAACATTCAAGTAAATGTTACACAACTGTCTAGACCAGGGGTAGGCAACCTTGGCTCTTTTATGACTCAGGGACTTCAACTTCCAGAATTCCTGAGCCAGGGCTGGCTCAGGAATTCTGGGAGTTGAAGTCCACGAATCATAAAAGAGCCAAGTTGCCTACCCCTGGTCTAGACTTTGCCAATATGTTTCATTGGGTTTTTCTTATAATTTGCGAGCAAATACTGTAACATAAAGCTTCTCCATATATTCAAGTAGTGATTCTATGTACATACAATCCCACAACCGTTAATTATCAATACGTTAATTATCAAATCCAAATTCTTAGATTTAATAGTACCTGATAACATACTACAATATCTTATAGTTGGAATAACATTTGATCTGTCATCCTCCAGAACAAAGATATCCCTCAGAACAATGATATGCCATTGTTTGCAATATTGCACAGATACACTATGTTGACTCTGATATAATTGGTATAAAGTTAATTGGAATGAAGTCTCCCTATTTAAAATCAAAATATAGTTAAGACAATAGAACTAAATTTATTTGAACAAAATTTCTGAGTTTAGTCAAAGATAGTTACTCTGTCTCGTTAAAAAATATCCAGTTTTCAAACAACAAAGAGACAAAGTAGTCCACAGGCCCCGTCTTACATACTAGCTGAAGGAGACTTTGTAGGTTAAGTTTCCAAGTAGGAAATGGAGGATTTTTTGCATTCATAAGAACCTAAGCATTTACTTTATAAATGTAAATCCAATCACGCTAGCTTCCATATGCTTCCAATGCTTCCATATTAGCTTAATAATGTCTACCAATATCAGTTATGGACATTAACTTGCCATAATTTCTGAGAAGTTATATTTATTTGGTTTTTCTTCATATACTTTTAATTTCAAACATTGCTTATTGAAAATATGCCATTAAGTTTGAGTATAGCTAAACTATATTATTTTGGGAGAGTAATTCCCAAAATTCCCAGTGCATTCCAGACAAAAACAATGCTTGCTCATGGAAGGTTGTTTTGGTTATTTTATATTTTTCCAAGTCTATCTTATTTTCTTGAGGAGGACTAACTAATCCTGCTCAAAACCAGGAGATCTATAACATGACTGGGATTTTAACTCTCATCCATTATCACTGATATATATATAGATCAAAGTCATAAATACATTTGCATGGAATAAGGCATTTATTAATGTATGGTGTTCCTCTGAATTGACTTCAACTAGTTGTACAGTAGTTTGGTTGCAGTTAATTGTTCTTCTGCAAGCATGGAGAACATATGATTATATACATAAGAATTTCAAAAATTGCCATGCACTACATATGTTATATTATTTGAATTTTGCTCATTTTCCTAAAGTACAATTGAGGCATGAAATGATGTTAACATTGGTGAGGTGTATTATCAAACTTAACAGTATACTTTGATTTGCCTTATTCAAACAGGGGCCAGATGGGTTACCAATGCCCGGTTGCTGGCAAAAGGTGAGATCACTCAAATATTCTTATGCTTACTTTTTAATCTCTCAATATTATATACCATCAAGCATCAGTAAGCTAAATGACGTCTGTTAACCCAAGGAAATAACATGAACAAATGAAGAAAAAAGCATTGTTGGTATCCCTTTACTAACCAGTTGTCAGTACTGCTGCAGAAAGAAGGAAAAAACTCTTCCCTCTTTTAACTCCTATAAGCTGAGAAAACTTTACTCTGAGGGAAGAATTCCTTTATATATCTCTTTATCCAGCTTAGTATTATTTATACAGTTGAAACGTGCCTTTGAACAATACTACTAATATTGCTAAAATGTTTTTCTTTGTTTCTTTGCAGTGATGAATCTAACTTTGCAAGCATGAAGTTGTGTATATAATACATCACCTCCTGTATTTATAATTGAAAATGGAAGCATTGGTTTTACAAGTTTGAAATATGTTTACATAGCACTGCTTCTATTTATTTGTAGTAGTCATGTGTACATATGGCTGCAATCTGGCAAATATAAACTGTGCAATAAATGTACAGAATCCAAATATTCTGTCTATAGAGCTAATCCCAACAGAGTGATCATTCATAGACATTTAAATTGTTTTCTTTTTTTACATATTTTTACATTACTTTTATTTTTGGTTGCATTCTTGTTTTATTTGGCTTGTGGACAAGCATGGAGAAGAAATGCCCTGAATTAGGTTACATTAGTTTGTGACCATATATGAACTCAATAACAGATTGCCACTGGAATATAATGACTCTGTTGCCATGTTCACCCTCATAAACTCTATCATTGCTCCATTTCCCCAAACTTGCTTGAGCAAAAGCATGATTTTTGTGCTAAAACAGCTTGTTGTGCTACAATGGTGGTTTGCTGTCATATGCTACAATGGTTGCTTGCTGCCGATTTCACTTGACACATTAAATTGTTCTTTCTATCATCTCAAGGGAGTCACACCATGGCTTATTGCAAAAAAATGATACGAGGAGATTAAGACAAAGCTCTTGAATTTGGAGGGAACTTCGGTTCCTTCTGATGGTGGATGGCTTTCAGTCTTCTGGGTGAAACCATCTTTGTGAAAAAGAAGAAGGATGATACCTGTTCATCAGCCTCTGTTTGCTTGCATTGCTCACAGTCAAGAAGCATGGATTTCAACACATGTTGGATTATTTTACCAAGAATGAAAGAAGAAGATCCTGCTTTATGAGTAAGATGATTGAGTTGCAGAGACATCAAATGGATCATTCAATGATAGGTCTTAGTATCAACTGGTGGACAATGTAATCTTCAAAGATTGCTACAATATGTATTTCACATGTTGTATTTTCAAGGTGATAAGAAGAAGTGCTTTGACAAAAGTCACTATAAAATGCCTTCCTCTAAAATAATGAAATGCAGTTGACTTTTCATGGTTTACCATTTGGATTTTAGAAATTCCTGGTCAATGGCATATGCGTGTACGGGCTTGAAGAATATATTTAATTATAATTGATCAATGGTTAAATGTACTAGCCTCCTTTGCTTTCATGCTTATAGACATTCAGGTTTTGAAGAACATATTTGTGTTTCATTTTTTTAGCTTCTCCAAAAGTAAAGGATTTTTGTTGACCTATTCATTTTTTAAAAATTATTCCACATCATGACCCAAATAATATGGAATTGGTAGGAGCTACAGTATAGGCTACCTTGTATCTCAAATGTATTGCTATTTTCATCTTATTCTTTTTTAAAAAAATATTTCATTTCTCTGTTTTGAACCCTTCTATTTAATATTTTTATATTTAAGCTTATATTCAAATGTATGCTTGTAGACATTCTAAGAAGCTAATTAATGTTGCTAATTAATTTCCTGGGGGAGTGGAAAATATGGTCATTACATTTGATGAATGTTCTGCAATGTTTTAAAGGTCTGACCAAATAAGAAATTCCATACCCTTTCAAAAAAGTCAGTGGGATATTTTAAAATTAGATTAACAAATAAACATCCATTGTTGCAAAATGTCATTTTTATCAGCTTGTAAATGGAATTATATTTATCACCATACCAAATATTAGTTAAATTTCAGTACTACTTTAGTATACCCCTTACTTCCTTTTTTAATTTAATTATTTTGTTTACAGACCATTTGTGCACCACCCAGAATCCACTGGAGATGGGTGACCAATAAATTTAAATAATAATAATAATAATTAATAAAACAGTATTGATAAAATTTCCTATTACTTTTTGGGGAACATGATCTTTTTTTCAATATTGAAGCTTTCATGTTAACATTTTAGCAAGTTTTTCAGTGTTTCAGTGATAACCTCTCAACAGCAGAGGAGAATAATTTAGTGCTCAGGAAATTCAGAGAAATGAATGCCTGCTTTTACTAAATATTTTCTTATGGTTTTCTTATATTTTTATTAAAATTTGTCCTATCTGCATGGAAAGGTAGAATTAAAATTTTTGAAATGCAAAAACTAAGAGAAATTAGTCTGTGTATGCATGTATAATTGTGTACACATACATATATACAAATATTTTAGTATATATTAACAGATATTTTCTCCCGTGTAATGCAGATATTTGTTTGTAAGATAGAAATCCTTTTCTCTTTTTGCATAGAATATTTCCCTCCTCAAAATCTCCCTAAGAGTCCTCCAATTATCCAGGAAAAAGAGGGAAGTCTGTGAAGCTAGTGGTAGTAAGAGAAACAATTTTATCCATTTTTATTTCTAGTTGATGGATAATCTTGAATTCCATCCATAGGCTTCCTGTATATTAACCTTTGTCAGACATGTAAGATGAGGACCATACATGAAGTTCCAATTAAACTGATTTATTACTACTCATTCCTATTGCATAGGAATCTATTTAATTAATGGTTAGCAGTATTTTAGCATTAGATAAGAGTCAACAGAATTCAAGAGGGATTGGACTTTATGGCTACATAGAAACTGTAGGCTGATTCCTCTTTTGAATCTGCTTCCTGCTTCTGCCATTCCTTTTCCTACGATCTTTTATGCATTTCTCTGTAATGTAAACTATTTATTATTCTATCATCTCAAACCCTAATCATTTAATTTTAGATCTGGTCAGACATTATTCATATGTAAGCATAATGCCCGAACACTGGGCATTAGATTGTTTATGAGGGTCATTATAACCTGAATGGCCCGTTAAAAAATAAATTTAGGTGTTCAGATGTGCCATTTACAAAGTATTTTTAAAAATTCTTTTTCCTCCATTTCATAGGAATCTACATATAAAATTAAATACCTGGGACTAAGAGTGTTCCTTATAGTCTTATTAAACGTTACCTTTCTTTTTGTAAAGCTAGTAATACTAGCTATCTATGAATACAAGATGAGAAAGCAGAATAGTTGGGCTGCATGTAAATATCAAAAATGTGGATTTACCCTATAGCTGGTAAGCATACTAATAAAAAATAAAAAATGGCTGTTGAGACCCCTTCACAAATCAGGCCTATGACCTGATTTGTTTGCTAGTTTATTTTTCAGTTTACATTTAAAAGAGTTAATGATAGGATATCAATTACTAATTTTAAAGTAAAATTATACACTTATAAATGCTTATCAATCTGTGTGCAGGTTGATGGAAAAGAATTTCCATCTGTGCAGTCTGTGTAGAAATTAACAATATTTGAATTGAGAATATGAGCATATAGCCATAAATTAACAGAAGCAGCAATTTTTCTTATAACAGCTGTAATTTTCCAGCTACAGCAATCATTGGAAATGTTTGCTGATTTATTTTATTTTTTTTAAAAAAAAAACACTTGCTGTTTTAGGCTATTCATTGATTAATTCTGATTTATATTGTTAAAAATAAGTTCCATTATATTGATATCATTGTGATAAATCTACATGATAATTTGACTAGTTGGATTTTGAAGAGCAGTAAAGGGAGATATCAAACTGGTGCCTGAAATGATTCCTAAAAATGCCTGTTAAAAACAAAAATGTGCTTAGTCTGGCTATGTAGTTGTTTTCTGAAGACTTGTAGTGCCTTTATGTTGATATTTAAGAATTAGTTTGGTGCTAAAATGTTTTCTATTCTTCTTGCAAAGCTCCTCCAAATTAGTCATTTATGCTAATATATTACAGTTTAAATTGCATTTTTTTCTTTTGTTTTTAAACATGCTCATTTTTATCTTACAATGATAAAGGTTTTTCGTTACCTATTTTTGTTTTTATTTCCAATTTCTAACTTTCTTAATTACTTTATCTTTGGAAGTTTTCTCTCCCGCCAATATTTATTGGGTACTGTTTTTAATAGGTACAAAGAAATAACATATTTTTGATGAATCTTTCTGAAATTCCATAAGGTATTTCATTTTCATGTCCACAAAGCAAAGTATCATATGTAGAAGATGAAGTAGTAGGGATAAAGTGTCAACTATAGTTCATAATATCTAATGTTTAAATATTTCCTTTCCTGATTTTATCTCATTGCTAGTTTAGAAAAACAGACTAATATATTGCTCTGCACTATATAAATAAAAAGCATAGCAATAGCAATATCACTTATCTAGTGCAGAGGTCCCCAACCTTTTGGGCACCAGGGACTGGTTCTGTGGAGAAAAGTTTTTCCGCTGACCAGAGAGTGGGTGAGTTTGAGTTCTGCCTGCATCCCATGGATGGGGCTTTGCTTGTTTGTGCAGACCGGTTGCTGGCATGCCGCAGCCCGGTACTGGTCCACAGACCAGGGGTTGGGGGGCCCTGATCTAGTATACCAAAATCTCTCCCAGCAACCTGTTTAATGTATTCAGTAAATAGCAGGATAAGAAGAAAACTATATGTATAGTAGTGGACTTGCAGAGATATTCTCTTGTGGTGAGGTTAATCACCTCAAGGATACTTGGCCTATGCTCTGAAGTGATAGCATGTACTCTGTTCTTTACTATTTATAAACTATTAAAAAGAGAAGCACTGAAAAAGGTAACTATTCCTGTTTACCTTTACATGTGTCATTAAAACTTGAATAATGTCCTCCCCAGACAGTATTAAGTACAATCCTGAAAATCTGTTTGAATGCCTCACTTTTGCTGAAATAAAAAGTGCCAAAATATTAAGACACTTTAAGAAATAGGCCAGAGACAATCTAGGAATCAAGTTGGACATCCCTGATGGCCAGTTGCAATGCCTGGATGGAAGCCTTGTTTTTATAGGGTATTGTTAGCCATAAGAATATGTTATTCGATTTGTTTGTATAATAGAACTGTTTTGTATCATAATTTTAAGTGGAAATGGAATAACAGACATCTTCAGATATATAAAGTTAAGATTAGACATTTTGTTTGCAAGCCTCCTAATTATCATTATTATTTTGTTATGTGATTTTAGTTGCACATCTGTATCTTTTGTCTATTAATGATTTATAATTTTCACACAATAAGGTATACTATACCTTAGGAAAAAATATATTATGAGAAGTTAGCAGGCTCTTTATTCTGGAATTTCAGCTATTAATATTGCTATTAAATGCTGAAGGTTTTTTTTTCCTTATCCTTTTTCCCCCCTATATGGCAATGTAGCAAAAACCCATCAAAACCTTTTGGATCATGGTGGGTTAAAACAACAACCACAGCTAGTAACTAAATAATTCATTCATATTGATTTGAATGGTAAAGTACTAATTAAATTTGAAATGGTTTTCTCAGCCTATCCAAATGTGGCTAGATATAGAAAAATGTTTTCTCAGTACAGCTCTCTGAACATAAGACAAAGTTTTCAAAACAATTAACAATGGAAAAAGACAGAAAAGCATTCTTTTAAAAAATACTATTTGAAAGGCACCTTTCTTTTTCTTTAGAGAACAGGGGCCTTATTCAGTCTTACTTTATATGTTTAAATTAAAATTTAGTAGTTTCCACAGTTGTATTTAATACTGGTGATATTTTAAAAGCATTTCATTTGCGGGTAAATGTATGTTTTTTTACATATTCTTTACGTTGAGTTTGTCCTGGGCCACTATCTTGAACAAGTGAAATGGAACAAATGAGAATTTTCTCTAATGTTCATACATGTTGGGCTTGTTCATTGTGGATATTATGCCATTGTACATGTTGGGAAACTATAATAATTTACAACCTGTTTTTAAAGGTGTATGTATCTGGTTTGGGGTTGGGTTGTTGTTTTTGTTTATTTGTCTGCTTCTTTTGGAAAATATTGTATTTTATTTGATTTTTTTTTTTTACTTTTTTATAATGTATCTTTATGTGCAGGTATTTCCATATTTCATAATGGTATCTGTTAAAAGCAGAAATCTGTCATTTGCAGAAAATTATTCCTGCTTGGAAGAAATCATTAATAATGTAAGCCATTTTCTTATCACATTCTAGGTATAATATCATGGTAAAAACAATATGTCTGTGTAAATAGTTGCAAGATTTAAGCCACCATTTTTATTTGATATTAATTTCTATATTGTTGTAGCCTCTGGTTAAGAATTAAAGCAAGAATGAGCTTTATCAAATAGGATGAATCATTTTCTTTAAAAAAAAAAATTCGGGTTCTTTTTATGCTTATAAATGTTTTAATTGCTCCTGTTTTAGTTTTGTATTTGGTTTTTGTCCCAACTTTGTGAGAAGTTGAACTTCAGAATTATTTTTACACTATTTATGACTTATTTTCATAATGTAAAAAGTGTGTAATTATTAAACTCTTGATCTTAATCTGAGATTGGTTTTTCCATGTTGTAAACATTATTTGCTTGCCTTTGGTTGTAAAAATATGCAATACTTAAAAAAAAGAGTTTTCCTAAACTATATTTCCTGTGAAATGTATTAATCTGAAAAGTTTTTGACTTAAAACCAGTTATGTTTCAAAATTCTCTTGCATAGACCTTACTGTTTTGCCACTTTCGGTATGAAATGTAAAGAATTATTTGTACTGGATAACAAAGACATAATTCATATAATGTTGGGATGATTTTATAAAAGGGCAAATTCACAATGCTTTTAATCACTCCATTGTGAGGTAATCTCAGGAGAAATAATGACTAAAAGAATGTCCTACAAAGTCGTTCTAGAATTGGCCCTGATCTAACAGTTGGAGAACAATCCATGCCTATTCTTAGCAGCCAGGCAGATGCCAAATGTACTTGTGATGTATAAATAGCTTCTTCTTACTCCGGAAAATATTAGTTCATACATTACTGAGGCATTGTAAAAGTTATAAAAAATAGCACTGTCCTCTTCTCATCCAAATAAAAATCACAGTTCTGACATTTTACAAGGTAATAGGAAATACTATTTTTTACATGCATCCGGTGTTCAATATACAGCTCAATATTTGCATAATAATTTTCCACAATAAAGTTCTTTATTTTCCACAATCAGGACAAATTAGCAATTCATAGCATTTCACATAAAGTCTTTGGGAAACTAATGGCTACCTAAAGTAAAGTAGTCCGTGAGAGTATGATTGAATCCTGCTTTTTTTTTCTTTCTTTGACACACATGAAAAGTAAAAACGATGATTCAAAATGATGATGTCTGTTCCAGTTTATCCATATCCTGTAACTGAAATTTGTCTTGAGGAAACAGTATTTCATTATCTGACATTCTCTTTTCTACCCAGGGATATTATGCTACTTTGCCTCAGATAAACAAGAATTCCTCAAGAATAAAATGTTTTTAAATATTGACAGTTAATACTTGCCATAATTTAGATCCAGTCCCTTTAAGTGTCTTGCCTGCCTATCCTGACTTACAGTTGGCAGGATTTGGATTGAAATTTGATTTTCTGTTTCATTTAAAGAGATGAAAGCATTTAATATTTCATAAAATGACCCATACGTTTTAGATAAACTAATGGGAGCAGGAGAATCTGGAATCCACAAATCTGTTAGTCCTATCCTAATCCAAATACAACCCTGAATATAGAAAAGAAATATAGAAAACTGAACCACCCATGCCCCCTTCAGGATGCATAGATTGTCTCATAATGTACATATTCTGGATGTTACACATAGTGCATCTATTGATGCATAAATGCTGATGTAATATGCAGAGGAAAACAACAAAAAGTCAGTTTATATAGCTTTACGGAATAGAATATTCCGGTTATTTCTGGATATTAGGACTTTATTTTGAGTAGCGTTTTCATTATATTGTCTTGTGTTAGTGAATGACGGGGAAGGGGCATGGAGAAAAGGAGAGAGAGAGAGAGAATGAAAATATGCAATCTTATGCTATTTCATTACAGGTAGTCCTCAATTTACGACCACAATTGAACCCAAAATTTCTGTTGCTAAGTGGGATATTTGTTAAGTGAGTTTTGCCCCATGTTATGACCTTTCTTGCCACAATTGTTAAGTAAATCACTGCAGTTGTTAAGTTACAGTAGTTGTAGTTGTTAAATGGATCTGGGTTCCCCATTGACTTGGCTTGTCAGAAGGTCGCCAAAGGTGACATGACCTTGGGACACTGCAACCGTCATAAATATGAGTCAGTTGCCAAGTATCTGAATTTTGATCACATGACTGTGAGGATGCTGCAATGGTTGTGTGAAAAACAGTCATAAATCACTTTTTCAGTGCCATTGTAACTTTGATCGGTCATTAAACAAACTGTTGTAAGTCAAAGACTACCTGTATATAACACAAAGCAGAAATGTAGAGGTCCTGCCTGCTCTTCACATACAGAAAGGCCTACAATATACTTGTTCATCATACTTACAACTTTCTTGGTTCAGCTACATGTGATGTAGCTACAACTGTAAATGAAAAATATGCATGTGGGATTCATCTAAATTAAAAACTCTTCCCTTTGCATGCTTACCAGCTGCTTGTTGTGCTTCATGAACCACATGGGTGATATCCCACCAACAGGTGGCAGAAACTGACAAGGAACCATTCCACATATAACACTTGTTTATTTTCTGATAAACTATGAAAAAAGTACTGGAACTTTTGTTGCTTTTTATTTACATTAAGATTTGGGGACTAGGCTGCCAGTAACGATAGGAGCATAAATGCTTGCAGTAATTTGCTTGGAATTTTCATAAACTGGGAAATTATAAACAGAAAAACAATATGCTTGTCTTCTAGAAAATGGTATGTGTGCGTGTGTGTGTGTAAAACCGATGTTGAAAAATGCTTAGGTGCCACAATTACCACCCTTCTAGCCCAGCATTTCCATGTATCTATAACCCACAAAAAACAAGATTTACCTGAGTTTCAGTGTTCGGGGCTACCTTACAAAAAATTACTCAAATTGAACTAGGTAAAAAGTATATGTAAATAATATATTTAAAGTGGAAACTAGGCTTATCTATAGTTTTATTTTATTGCTAAATAATTTTTATGTATTTTACTTATTTATTCAATTTATTTACCGTGCATCTCACTGCAAGGTGACTCTTTATTTTTCCTCTTGCATAATCTATTTTAACAGTGTGTGTGTGTGTGCGTGCGCGCGCACGCGCAAACCTACAAATCAATTTTTGACTCCAAGCAACTATCCAGACCAGGGCTTTTCAACCTTTTCACAGATTGTACCACTTTTAGGATATGACAATATTCGAGTACCACCAGTGCTTAACAAGGTGTCAAAAACTTGATGACTAAAAAAAGGGTGGAGGGGGGATTTCGGATTTTACTGATTAGATTGATTTGTTGTTATAGAAATGGCTAGTTTATATTATTATAGAAAAGTAAAAAGTTGATTTTCGATGTTAATCCTTCATTCTACTGCAACAGAAGAAGTCGGAAGTCAATGCCTTTCCGTTTCTTTTTCCCTTCTCCCCCTCACTTTTCTTTTCCTTTTTCCTCCTCCAGTGTCCTGCTATTTCCTTTTATATTTTAATCTACAATCTAATAAAATATTACAAACCGTAAAAAGAAAAAGGGAAAAGTACCAGTTTTACTCCTTTTATATCCTCTCCCCCTCCTTTTATATCTTCTCTTCTCTCTCCCTCCTCCTTTTATATCCTCTCCCCTCTCTCCTCTTCTCCCCCTCTCCTTTCCTCTTCCAGATGAAACTGCACACACCGATCCTGGGCTCTCAGCAGAGCCCCGGCAACACCACAGCTCCAGCTCACTCTCCCCCAGGCCTCTCTGGTGCTGCTGCTGCTGCTTCAGTTCATCCACTTTTACACTTTTTTTTTAGTGCTTTTCAACCCATCATAACAAGTACCACCTGCCAGATGCCAAAGTACCACCAGTGGTATGCGTATCATGGGTTGAAAAGCCCTGATCTAGAGAACTCTCTGCTGTTTTTGTGGCAAGAATTCAGAAGTGGTTTGCCATTGCCTCCTTCCCAGGCTGAGAGAGAGTCATTGGCCTAAGATCACCTAGCTGGCTTTGTACCTTGGATGGAACAAGAGCTCACAATCACTGGTTTCTAGCCTGGTGTCTTAACCACTGCACAACAGTGGCTCTCTTTGGGCGATTTAATGAAACTAAAACTGATTATTGTTAAGTAATACAAACATTCTTTAAAATGGTGATACTGTTCATCTGTAAAAAAGACAGAAGGTATCTAATCATAATAATGAAGTTGGAAGGGGCCTTGGAGGTCATCTAGTCCAACCCCCTGCTCAGGCAGGAAACCCTTTACCAGTGGTTCTCAACCTTTTTAATGCCGCAACCCCCAACCGGTCGTAAGTCGAGGACTAAACTGGTCGTAAGTCGAGGACTAAACCGGTCGTAAGTTGAGGACTACCCAACTGGTCGTAAGTCGAGGACTTTCCCTGCCCAGGAGTGCCGCGCATGCGTGGTTCTGCCCCCTGCGCCAGCCGAGGCGTAGCTGGCAAGCGACAGAGACGGAGCAGGCCGACCACCAGCTGGCTCAGCCCAAGGGAGGTAAGGCACCCGCCGGAAAAGGGGAAAAAATGGCGAACAGCCTTGCTTGGCGACCCCCGTGAAATGGTCGATGGACCCCAAATGGGGTCGCGACCCATAGGTTGAGAACCGCTGTTCTAACAGAAAGATGTATGTAGTAGAGCAGTGGTTCTCAACCTTTTTAATGCCACGAACCCAACCGGTCGTAAGTCGAGGACTAAACCGGTCGTAAGTCGAGGACTAAACTGGTCGTAAGTCGAGGATTACCCAACCGGTCGTAAGTCGATGACTTTCCCTGCCCGGGAGCGCCGCGCATGCGTGGTTCCGCCCCCTGCGACGGCCAAGGCGTAGCTGACAAGCGGCAGAGACGGAGCAGGCCGACAACCAGCTGGCCCAGCCCAAGGGAGGTAAAGCACCCGCTGGAAAAGGGAAAAAAATGGCGGACAAAAAAAATGAAGGACAGCCTTGCTTGGCGACCCCCATGAAATGGTCGATCGACCCCAAATGGGGTCCCGACCCACAGGTTGAGAACCACTGCCCTATACCATTTCAGACAAATGGCTGTCTCTTCTTAAAAACGTCCAGTGTTGGAGCATTCGCCGCTTCTGGAGGCATCTAGCATATACCTGTTCCCATGGTTGGAATGCCAGAGTCAACAAACTCCACCCAACCTCCAAAGGGTCCATTGGCAGTAGTGTGGGTTTATTTCTGTATCTAGAAAGCTTTGAACCTGATATACGTAACTAAGACAAGATGATGTGTGCCGAAAAATCATTTCAATTCTAAGCTACTTTCTAAGCTACTAGAAAAACAGGAATGACTTGGAGGCAGAAAGAACTTAGTTTTGTGAGATTTTAATATACTAACAAAAAATATTATGGTCATGCTAAACAGTCTTATCCTTCCAGGTGTTAAATAAGTACATAGAAATAAGTGGGAGGCTAACAAGAAATGGGCTGTTAACAATGTGATATTACCAGCATAATGTCTTATTAACAAATGTCTGTGATCGTTGATGTTTGATTTCCTAACATTCAAATGTAATATGGAAAACTTTCACATGCTCTCTAAGACTCTGTCTTCACATAAGATCAGTTAGTGTTCCGAGGAACCAATATTCTTTTGACCGAGGGATAGTGATCAATGGAATGGTTTAGAGGGGAAGTCATGGGTCCAAAGCCAATTTGAGATTCTTAGGAGAGTAAAGTGGACTTTAAATAATTAATTGAAAGTATGGTAAAATGAGTAAGATGTCATTTCACAAATAAATAAAATAAATAAATGTTATAAAAACATTCTCATCAGATATTTATAGGCTTTATCAATTCATCTCATTAGGATTGGATCCCTCTTTCTGATTATTCTTTTGATCAGGCCTCTTCCATTTGCATATAAGAATCAGAATCAGAATCACAGAGTTGGAAGGGACCTTGTAGGTCATCTAGTCCAATCCCCCACCCAAACAGGAGACCCTACACCATTTCTGACATGGCAGTCCAGTCTCTTCTTGAAAGCTTCCAGGGATGAGACTCCCACATCTGAAGGCAAACTGTTCCACTAGTTGATTGTTCTCACTTGTCAGAAAATTTCACCTTATCTCTAGGTTGAATCTCTCCTTGATCAGCTTCCATCCGTTATTCCTTGTCTGGCCTTCAGGTACTTTGGAAAACAGGCTAATCCCCTCCTCTCTGTGACAGCCCCTCAAATATTGGAACACTGCTATCATGTCTGCCCTGGTCCTTCTCTTCACTAGACTAGCCATGCCCAGTTGCTGTAGCCGTTCTTCATATGTTTTAGCCTCCAGTCCCCTAATCATCTTTGTTGCTGTTCTCTGCACTCAAGCAAGATATAAATCTGAAGGCAAATCAAGCATCTTATAGCTTTGACCTGCCTTTGTAACAGGGAAAGAGAAATAGGTTGGTACAGCAATTTATTATCAAGGGAAAAAAACAAGACGATAGGATGACATATCTAATTAGGTTTTGCACAAGACGATAGGATGACATATCTAATTAGGTTTTGCACAACTAATTAGGTTTTGCACAATGACATATCTAATTAGGTTTTGCACAATAGGATGACATATCTAATTAGGTTTTGCATATATCTAATTAGGTTTTGCACAACGATAGGATGACATATCTAATTAGGTTTTGCACAACATTCAGGTATGAAAATACCTGAATGTAGATTTAGCATCCCTTAAAAAGAAATAAACATAAAATGTTTCAGGGTGACCCTCAAATTTCGGGATGATTGGGAAGTTCAAAGCATGTCTTGAGGACACCTAAAAAAGGAAACCTTATGAGGACATGGGCAAAAGTATCTCTCTTCCTGGATCCACAAGGATCATTTCTCTGTAAATAAGGAGTCCCTTGAAATCTTTCCACCAGCAGTGCTGAAGGGAGGGCATCAAAGCAGACTCTGGAAAAGATCCATCTGTATTTGCTTGGGTTAGAGTGTATAGATACCCCTCAGTAAAGGTCTTGCGGCTATCTAACATTTGGCAATCGAGGAGCATTTTGGCAACCCAAATCTTTAATTCTTTCTTTTACTATTGATTTGTCCTTTTCTAGATTTAAATGGCCTAGATTCAACAAAGATGCCAACACTGCAAAGTTCTTCTACACAGGTAAAGTACTAGTGAGATTGGTAGCTATCTGACAACACCAGAGGTATCAAGCCTGTAGGGTCAAATGTGATATTGAGTCCTGAAATTAGAATCCTGGCTCAGGACTGAGCCTTAATACTTGGAACCCTTAGTTCAATGTGGCAGGGGCTGATTAATAATCATTAGGAGCAATAGAAAAGGGTGGTGAGAAGGGTTAGGATAAGAAAATAACTCCTTGGTTATTTGTTTTCTGCTTTCCTTTGTTCTTTAGGTGTTTGTGTGTGGAATTTCATGGACATAATTAAATGAGTAGAGACTCAGTATTTGTGAATTTTTAAAGCACCTTAATCTTTTGTTGTTGTGGTGGTTGTATACAGCTGACACTGCTTATAAATATATTTGCTGCAGGGATACAATTGCTTCACCTGATACCGAGTTAAGATTTATGCAATTCAGTATATTGATTCAAAGACTGTTGAAGGCTAATTTGGGGGTGATATGCTAGGCTGTAAAAACACTTATCTGAAGGATTTAGCTGTGAAATAATTGGTGCTTATATTAGTCTACATTATTAACTCTAAGTGAGTTATTAAGTCATTAGTTAAAGTTAATTAAGTTATCAATGTGTTGAGGAGATGTAAAATTATTTATGTTATTAAAACATATTACAACAATAATATCTGGGCATTGCCACTACTCTCTCTGAATTAAGGTGAGGATAAACTGCATAAATAAATTGCATTAGAGAACATAAATAAAAATTCATCACTGGTCACTGACCTACAACATCTTAACAGTGGTAATTACTGTCATCAGCATATTCTCATTCTAATCAGTGCTCACTGATTTCCTCCCATCACATAGTCACAGAGGAACTGCACATAGTAGCAAGGTCCAGTTAGTTGGAAATAACGCTAACACTGTAAAATCAGACCATGATTTAATATATGTCAAAGGGTGGCTAAAATAATCAAATTCTAGCTGATCTGATTAAGACAATTATTGTGTGGTGGCTGTGCATTATAAGCTAAGTATATAAATTGGAAGATTGAGGTCAGTTTGGAAAAAGAAACAGTATATGCAAACAACAAAGAAGGCTTTAGAACATGTTCCACTATGGCCAAAACTGGATGAATAACATGGTGTTGAAAAATATTATAATATCCCAAAGCAGCATCATTTCTTTCTTATAATCTTATATAATTGCTATGAACCTGTCATTCATTTGTCCTCAAAAGAACCTTAAGGACCGGTGTTTGGTACTGTAGTAATAATAATTTTTTGATTAATTATAAAAGGATAAAGGTTGCTGTTTTTGCCAAAAGATCCAAGATAGGTAATCCTCTAGGGCTACATTGTTAAACAGATTAGAAGTATTAAATATGTGGGCATAGAATTCATGCCTCAGCAAGCTACAACATATTAATGTTCTGGGTTTTTTGTTTTGTTTTTGTCTGCTGCCCTCAAACAACCTGATGTGAAGACATTGGCTCAGCTCTTATATGAAGCTCAGTTAGGTCAATAGCTCAATTGTTCCTTTCAGAACAATCCAATCCAATCCAAAAACATGTCCTTGGGACCCTCATTCAAACTGCATATTCAATACGACCTTGAGGCTAAAGCTTTGTTTACTCAATTTGGTGATTTGGTGTTTGGCTGGTGATCTTTCATCTCTTACTATAGTTTGACTCTTCTCCAGTGGGCAAATCTCTTTGAATAATTTCTGAGGCTAGAAGAAGACAATTGTTGAATTCTATCAAATGTATCAGTTCACATTCATGGTCAATGAATGGACATTTTGTGCTGGAGGTAAGAATCTGAAATATTGCTTTCAACTAAATGTGAACTGACTTCCATATCAATATTCTTCCCAGCATTGGTATTTTTATAAAACTACAATCGAATTAAATATGTATAGGCTGAAGAAGTAGATAAAAGCAGTGCTTTTTTTGTAAAAAAACAAACAAAAAGGTGCCGGAACTCACCCACGTCATACAACCCGCCTTGCCTACCCTACAAGGTTCCATCCAAAAAAGGTGCCAGAATGCCGTTCTGGGCGTTCTATGACAAAAAAAGCCCTGGATAAAATCTATTACTATTTCATATCTGAGAACAACCCACGGTTGTATATTGCTCCAGAAGATAAATAAATACTGGTTCAAAGGAATATCCATATGGTGCATTGGATTTTTGATGCCTTGGAAATCAATGATTTCCAAAATCTTTTCAAGAGTTTTTAAACAGAAATTGAATGACCAGTTATCAGAGATGCCAAGGTAGTGGTTAAATTAGAGGATTTGGAAGTCTATTAGACATACCTGTCTTGCACAACTAGCATTCTGGCATCTCTTCAAAGAAATCATAAAAGGCTCATGGTTATCAGAAATATATGTGTGTGATTACCACAAATAGAACACAAATGAAAATAAGAGCCAGTCAAACACAATAGGTCTAATCAAAGCAAGACCAATTCACTGACAGAGTGGAACAAAGACCTATTATGATACTATTTTCAGTCCACTGAACAATGTTAAGTCTGCATCAGAATTCAGCTCAGCTACAGGTCAGATATCTCCTGAAATCCTTAATGTAACGCTCGTGTCTTAGAAGATCATTTTTTGAAAACTCTGATACGAAGAAAGGTGGGATGAACAGAATGTTCCTTTGAGACCTCTCCTTTCTTCGTCCTGAAAGCTCCATCAATGTTATTATTTTCTCTCCATTGATTTTGGTCATTTGGAATCCAATGGGAGCATGTGGAAAAATTAAAGACTGGGGGGAAAAAAATCGTAGGTGTTGAATTGAATTGAATATTTTTATACCTGGGATCAAAACAATCTACTTAATCGTTACTGGACCGTCTCCCGGAGCCTCCACGAGCTGCCCCTTCGCAGCGTGGCCGTTGGTGCCAGACCGTCCCTGGCAAGCGGTGGAAGGCGGAGGGAATCATTCTCTCTGCATGTGACCAGCCGGAGCGAAAACAGCCGGCCTTGCGCTTCCCCTCGCCCTTCTCTGCGGCTGGCCTGGCGCGGCGTGGCCTGGGGCGAGGATGGGAGGATCGGGGATGGGCAAGGAAAGTTGGCAGCGGACTATGGAGGCGGAGTCCGGCGCCCAGGCGGCGCGTGATATAAGGAAGATGTCCCTCGCCGGCCGGGCTGCCACCGAGCGAGTCCCCGACGGCTGCAGAGGGCAAGAGAGCTTTCGGGAGTGGGCAGGAAGATGGAGGTGTATAGCAAAGCGGAGACCCTCGAACTGCGGAAGAAACACATCGGGTGAGCTGAGAGGGCAAAGCCCAGGAGCTGGGGAGATGGAGCGGGGAAAGGACGGTGGCATTCACCCGTGCAGGCTCATCGCAGGGTCCCCCCCCCCAGTCCTTAGTCGCCCTTTTTCCCAACGGACAGTCCTCGTCTACCTGAAAAAGCGACCCCCGTAGGAAGTGAGCCCGTGCGCGCCCAGAATAGGATTAAGGCCTCCCACTGGCCGGCTTAGAGTTGCGAGAGGCGGCCAGCGAGACCCCTATGAAGGCAGGGTTCAATCCGTTCTCGCCAGGAGTTGAAGGAGAAGCAATTCAAGACAACCGATACTCAACCCACGGCCTTCTGCTCTACTGATACCCCAGGACAGATAGATCTGCTGGAATAAAGAAGGCTGTGATTGAAATGAAAAGATAAGCAAAGGCTAGAGGAAGATCATTGGAAATATTGAAAATGTTACCAAAATAGCACTTTTTCTGTACAGTTCCAAACCTGTTACTGTCAGAAAGTATTTAAAATGGAAAACACATGCATTTAACAACTACCCTTGATTTACAAGCTTCAACGATTCTTCATTTTATTAGTTATTATTATTTATTATTTCCCCTATAGAAGCCCACAACATCTGGCTGGAGGTTTCCCTGAGTTCAGCAAAGCTTCTGTTGCAACTGCATACATTTTAAACAAATCTTAAATAACTAGACAGATTGCTTATTGCTAATTAATTATGAATTAAAGGTTGCATTTTAGAAAGTCTTGATTTTGATGCATCCTACTTTTACTAACTTCCAGTGACATTTACACTTACAGTCTACTTATTTTGTAATGTGTGGAAGTCCTATGAATAATAAAATACTTCACTTTTTCATGTAAAGGCACATGTTGAACGACAAAAGCCTATCTTCCACCCTAAAATCATCCTTGCTTTCATATCTTGGTTTCCAATAACTTCATTTCTGTAAATATAGTCACATTAACACATTAAGAGACTAGATCAGTGCTGATTTTTCTAAAGGATATGTGACAAATATTATAAATACACCAAGATGCATGAATCATGAATTGGATGAGATGAGTCAGAGTTAGATGCCAGTGTTGACATGCTGACATGTCAGTTTTATATAATCATTGGCAACTGTACTTGTAATTCTTGCATAACCAGCCTGCTGATGATATGCAAAACCAAGGTTGCCTTCCAAGACAAAAATTCTGTACAAACAGATGACAGTTGTTTCTCCAGGGTTTTGCAAAACACTATTGCAAAACAAAACAAAAAAAACTATTTCGTCCCTGCTAGTATATATAGAACCTTCCAAACATAAAAGTAGACATACTTGTAAGTTATTTAAGTTGGGTTTTTTCCTCAATAACAGAACTGTGTTATTGATTCGTCCTCCCTTGCACACAACTTACCCTACAGGAGGAAACTTTTCATCCCTAGGCACAAATTGAGGACAGGTCAGGCAGGAAGTGGGGTGGTGGTGGTGGTGGTGGAGGTTAGTCTCCATTTTTAAGTTTAAAGGTCTATTATTTCAAAATGGTTTTTTGGTTAAAACTTGATTTAAGTTCTTAGCTTGGAACAGAGGAACTGATCACATGGTTTTCAAACTGGATTGTTGGAAAAAAGTTCTCAGTTAATAGATTATAGTAGAACTGAGATTCCTATTCAGACACCACCTCCATCAACACTTGCTGTCATCACTAAGTGTCTTGCAGATTAATGGCTGAATTAGCTAAACTGAATTGTCATGTTAGTTGTTTCAACCTGGCACGGCCTTTCCTCAAATTCCTCACACTGAACAATGAAAGTGCATGCATCATGAACTTCAGTTCTGTTTAATGTATCGCCAAGCACATTAATAGGTCTCAGTGCTAAAGGACCACTGAAAGTAAAGAATGAAAAGCATTTACTGTTTGTGTATATGTAGGCCTAGCAATGCTGTTGAGCTGATCCAAACTAAAACAATCTGATATCATCTCTTGCAGGCCATCATGCAAGGTTTTCTTTGCTAAAGATCCCATTAAGATTGTGCGGGCTCATGGACAATATATGTTCGATGAGAATGGAGAAAAATATTTGGATTGCATTAACAACGTAGCTCATGGTAAGAATTTAGGATTCTGCTAATATCCCAACATCAGCTAAATCAAATTACCAAACTGATTCAGTATTTTTGTTAGATTGCTGTCTTCTAATACAAGCAATGGCATGAAGCTCACCTATTCTACCAGAAATGTCTCAATGTCTCAACTAATAGACAAAGTACATAAATTTTCATCATCCTGCTTGTCAAGTTTAGAAAGGAAAGCTTAAGTAAAAATTAATTTCCTTATAAAGGTGGATACAGAGGAACATAGTTCACCATCTGTATCTTCCTAGGGTCATGGGGACAGATATGCTGAGCAAAAGAAATATTTTGATACGTTGCAGGATCCAATCTGAGTCACTCATCAGGACCAAAGGTTTAGTCTTCCAAGCTTTTGGGCTTGTGCCAGAGTCCATTCCAGGGAACTTCTCTCTCTCCAGAATGTGTGCACTGGGTTGTTCCATGTGTTGTGTTTATATGGTCAATTAAGATGTTGAAGGTCAACATCCTAATTAACAATTAAAAGTCACACACAATCAGGGACCCTATAAATTTGCCTTCATTTTGATATGTATCCACAGCAATGGTAAAAAGCAAACCATTAAGTTAGGACAGAATAAGAATCTTATACTGCGTTGCTAAAGAGATCCGTGGACTAAGAGATTTCCTATATTTGATCCTTTTTAGTTGGACACAGCCATCCTGATGTAGTCGAGGCCGCAGTGAAACAAATGGAGCTGCTTAATACCAATTCTCGATTCCTGCATGACAATCTGGTCCAGTATGCCAAACGCCTCACAGCTACTCTACCAGAGAAGCTTTCTGTTTGCTACTTTGTGAACTCTGGGTATGTCAGAAGGATTTTTCTGCCAGTTTGCTGGATCATAAGAAGGCTGTTAGAAAGAGAGAAAAAAGAAAAATCTCCTTTCTCCTTCATGTAGTTGAGGAGATATTGGTTTTGAATGACAAATAGTTGCTGCAATTTATTTAACACCAGTCCCTTTTCCTTAATAAATCTTGCTTTAAAAACTCTGTGAGAATCATGCTTAAATAATTAAATTTATTTTTGGCAACTTCCAGAGAGCCCTACACATTCTATAGGTGTGTGCAAACATGTATGGATAACGTTTTGGTTTTAATGCCCAAAGAGAATGCTGTTATATCATGCAACTTTTATTGTAATTCAGGCAGTTGCCCTACTTTTATCTGATTGTATCAGATGTAACCTAACCTGCAATATTAATGTTTTAATATTGTGTTTATACTGTAAACACATTTCTGCTGTTTTCTGATTATTATGTTTTTGAGTAAAACCCCTGAATTCCTTTTCTAATACTCTTTTACAGCTCTGAAGCAAATGACCTTGCTTTGCGCCTGGCTCGGCAGTATAGTGGTCACTATGATGTAATAACCCTTGACCAGTAAGTGTGCAGAGTGTATAGATGAGATTAGCTCTTTGCAACATAAAGTAATAAGTGCTACAACAGCTGATTCTCCATTACCTTGAATCACGTAAATGCAGGCATAGATTAGAATGAATTTCCATTCATATAGACATTCAATTTGACCTGTACCACCTTAGTCATTTATATGAAATGGGGGAAGAAGGATTGGTTGATCTGTCATTATTCAGTAGAACAATTTTATTTACTTATTAGCATTTACAAACAGCACATAGACTTATATACTCCCCCTTAGTGTTTTACTGTACTGTCTGGGCAATTTATAATGTCCGCATTATTTGCATATTGCCCCCAACAATCTGGATCCTCATTTTACTGACCTCGGTAAGATGAAAGGCTGAGTCAACCTTGATCCCGTCAGGATTGAACTCTAGGCTGTAGTCAGAATTTGCGTGCAATACTGCACTTAACCACTGCTCTACCAGTGGTTCATTTAGTTATTATTATACTAACGATAGTCTGCTTTTACTTTTGGTGTTAAGATAAATTGATTGATTCAGTCAGTCAGTCAGTCATCAAATTGGTATTTACTCTTAGCAACCACATAAATTTTCTTCACGGTGATCCTGATCTTTCAGGTGTTCCAAAAATGACACACAGAGGTCTCCTCTAATGTTATCCTAGGAACTCTCTGAGGAGGAATTAACTGAGATATATTAATGGGCCCAAGGTCATCTGGTCAGCTGCACGTTCACCTGGAGACTTGGACCTTAGACTGAATCTTCCCAATCAAAGTCCAAAACCTTAATCATTATTCCTATTTTTTGAATTGTACTGTACTCATAATTTTTTCAGTGCTTATCATGGTCATGTGACGTCCTTGATTGATATCAGTCCATATAAATTTAATCAGCTGGGAAAAGAGGCCAAAAAGGAATTTGTACACGTGGTGAGTATTTATTATATTTTATTTTAAGTTATCTAAGTTCTCCCTATCAATGTATTCTTACTGTAGATTCCTGCATATGCCTTCATAGAAGTAGGATCTACTGAGCTAAAATGCATTATCTGTCATTATTTTCGTGTAAAAAGCCTTAAAAAAAATAATTAGTATATACTTTGCATGAATTCATACATAGAGAGAGGTAGAGATTACTGGTATTTAAATACAGCTTTGCTATTTCTTTTGGAAAGAAACACGCATTGAAATGAATATTTCAAAGATTTGTCTTGCCTTTTAGGCACCATCCCCAGATATTTACAGAGGAAAGTATAGAGAAGACCATGAAGATCCAGCAGGTGCTTATGCTGATGAAGTGAGAAATATTATTGAGAAAGCTCAAAAGAATGGCTGTAAGGTACATAAGCTCTTGAAACTTTTTAAAAGAGTTCTCTTGCCCCTTTCCTATCCATCAGTATTCATCCTGATTAAGACCACTTAATTATCTTATATAATTGAAATCTTTCATTTTTTAACAGATTCTGGATTTTAAAGTGTACACTATCCCCTTTAATTCATATTTGCGAGTTTTACAAGCACTGTTTTAAATGAGGACCCACATGGATTTTAAAATATGAATTAATAAATCTGGATTTCCCCTCCCCCTCTTTACCAAGACTACATTCTTGATATCTTTCATGGCTGTGTACAGGAAGTATCCTAGCAAAAGCCTGTTTTCTCCATCTGTGCTAAGCACAGGGATCCTGTTTTGCAAATTAATGTAATCATGTAACAATAGCTGAAGATCCACAAAACTTCCATCTGTGAATTGTAAGCAATATTTGAGTGGTTATCTTCTATTTGAAGCCAAAAATGAGTTGGAATGCATAGAGTGTGCAACTCGTAGCAAAATTACGGTTCCTATTACATCAGCCCACCCTGTCAGTCAGAGAAGGTATGTTGCATACCCCATCAGTTGAAGAACCTCAAGTGATGGGATCTGGGAAGAGTACCGTTGCCCCTGCCCTGTGGAATATTCTACCCATGAAGGTGAGGCAGCCGCCCACGCTCCTGGCCTTCTTTTCATGACTCTGTGGCCTCGTGTAGGGAACCGGGGCTGGCTAGTGCCTTGAAAACTCTCCTTTTCAATTAATTTTAACAGTGTTTAATCAGCCTTACCTCTTTATAAACTTAACTTTTATACACTACAGTATTTATATTTAAATATTTTATGGACACTGCCTAGGGCCCCCTCTTTGAGGGATATGGACTGTTCAAAAATGTGAAAAATAAAGAAAATCAACAGATTGTTCCATATTACAAGAAGATTATATTGAAAGCCCAACAATTTCACTTCATGTCTTCTTTTAGATAATACTGAATTCAGAAAATATGTATGGTTCAATGGATGCCCCAGAAATATGTTTTACACTCCAGTTTACTTCTGATCTTAGAAAAGGGCTTCCAGTAAGTCATTATCTGTCTCACTGAGCTTCCAGCAAGTTACATAATAATATATTAACTTTGTTTTAATGCCTAAAGGAAAACTAGGTACTATATAATAAAGCAGCCTTCCCTAACCTAGCACTTGCCAAAATTGTTAGATTACAACCCTTGGAATTCTCAGGCATTATGAAAATTGGTTAGCATTTGGCTGGAAAAAAAAACGTGAAATAGAATTTAGAATTAGAAACTACAAAGCCTTATCCACCAAACTCAACCAAAATAAACACAAACGGATAAAAGGATAACAAAACACAATGTAGTGTGATCGAGCTTACAATAAATCACTCTAGTTAAAAGTCCAAGTAAGAAAGGCTAAATAATGCAAATACCTGAAGGATTTGATATACGTATGAGCAAATTTGCAATTTAAAATCAGCAATTAAAAATATTTTTAAATGATTTTATTAAAAAGGAATTTCAGAAGAATAGACTTCTGTCAAGAGGGAATTAATTATGATACAAAAATCATCACAAAAAGATCGACAAAAGTGAAATTTCAACTATCGATCACTGAGTTTTAGTGTCAGATGAAGATGATGACAGTGCTAATTAAATTTCATTTTGGTCACTAATAATTATTGATCTTTTGTGGGGTTTCAGCGATTAGTGTGCTCACAGTGTCTAACCAAAAAGCAAAACAGCAAAACAAGCTGAAAATTAAAACAGGTAATATTTAAAGTTATCTAAATTTATAGAAATTAAGCATATGCATTGTTTCAGACTTATTTGGTAAGAAGCACTTTAAAATATACTGTACTACAAATCTAACACTTCTCTTCAGTGAATTAAAGATCTGTGTCATTTTCAGGCTTCTACAATTATCATAGGAGCACTTTTGCAGCAACCGTGTGATTAAGGGTTGCCTTAATAATTCACAAAGAGGTACTACGTTTCTGTACCTAATTCTTTCCAATCAGATCTGAAGCATTGCCCAGCTGTAACAAAAACAACTTGATAAATAACAATAATAATACAGTTTCCATGGATATTTAAAGTTCTCAGAAGTGCTGCATCTTTTTTTAACTTATTTTCTCCAACTACTTTAAAGTCCAGAAATCTACTATCAGTCTTTAATTCCTTAACCAGTTTTTTTAAAGCAAACTCTAACAGACAGTTTTCTATTTTCTTCCCTTTGTCGTTTCTCTCCCTTTTCAAATATATCTTTATAGGTTTTGGTGCCGTAGATCTGTGATAACGTTTTACAGACAATGGGGAATCTTCTACTGCCTGGCTGTAGTGTACCTCTTCAAGTCTATGTGCACTTCTTTACACGTTACCGCATGACCTTCTTTCCAGAAAGACCCTCCTGCCCAGCTACCATGGATCCTGCAGATTCTCAGGGAGGGTTGCGCAAAGTGTGGGAGGCAGTTAAATAGGAAACGTGCTCTGCAGGCAGTTTTGGGGGACAGCAATGACTTAATGCTGAGGGCAAAAAAAGGAAAAAAAAGTAAGCTTCATGTTCTAGTCTACCCAAAGTGCTGATACTGATTCTTGATTTGATATAATGTCTTTGTGTTTGTTTGCATTGTTTTCATCCCCAGCAACTGGAATTATTTTATCTATAAGCTTATTTTTGTCAACTGGCTCTTTTTTGTGAAGTTTCTCGTTAAGTCTTTCCTAAAGCAGGGATGTCCAAAATTTCACTCTGTGGAACTTAACCCCAGGCAATATCTTTAGGTATCTTAGCGGAGTGAAAGGAGATACAACTGGCTATTTCAGGGTGCCATGAAGAATAAAAGAACTTGCCAAGCATTCTTTTGGAATAATGAATAATTAATCAAAATATGGAACCTCATCATTTATCAGATAATCTGGGAGTAAAATCTTTCTGGATATTCCATCTAGAGTAGATACGTAAATATGTTGGTACACCTTGAAGATCAATCCAACACTTTCTCAATAAATAGTTTGTGGTGATTTAATAATTCAATTGGATGCCTGAGCTGGCATTGAAAAATTGGGCATCCCTGTTTACTCATAGTTATGCAAAGAACTGCCCAACCTCTTTGTTCATTTATCTTCCTTATTTTGATAGCTTACATTTAATTGTTGGGTCATTTGCAAAAGACTAGGTTGAGGACCATTCTTTCTTCTGTAACACCTTCATCTTCTCTGACTTAGATTGCTGCCTTTATTGCTGAATCCATGCAGAGTTGTGGAGGCCAAATAATTCCACCTGCAGGCTATTTCCAGAAAGTGGCACAGTATGTATAGTGCTTGGAATGGCTTAATTGTAGCAAGACAATTAGTAGGAGTTCTCCAATCTACTATCATGCCTTCCTACAATTTCCAATATAGTCATATAGCCAGCATCTAAGAGTCCCAATATGTATGGAGGGCACCAGATTTGTGAATAGTAATTTAAAGTAATTTGCCCCATTCTATCTATTAAGGAATAGTGGGTTGTGGCTATAATTTTTGTTCCCTGAAGTAGCAGACAACTTGTAACAAGAAGATTTTGTCAAGTAATTCAGTCCGGATAGCAATGATAATGATTTTTTTTCACTGTAAATATCTTAGAATGCACTGTTCCAAGCTAATGTATACTTTTAGGGCAGAGGTCCCCAACCTTTTGGGCACCAGGTACCGGTTCCGTGGAGAGAGGTTTTTCCACGGACCAGAGGGTCTGTGGTTTTGTGTGCTGCCTGCATCCTATAGATGGGGCTTTGCTTGTTTGTGCAGCCCGGTTGCTGGCATGCCACGGCCCGGTGCTGGTCCATGGACTGGGGGTTGGGGATCTCTGCTTTAGGGAAACAGTGTTTGAGAAGAGTTATTATGCCACCGAATATTTCCCTTGTTTTATTTTTAGCATTCATAGAGCAAACTAATAATTTGAAATTAATATCAGAATAAACATGTATAGAGTGAATAATACAAAGAGTTGCTTAGAAAATCATTCAGACCTGGCACCCCTATACATATATTGAGGGAATAGTTTTATGAGCGATATGCCTCATGATTTTTCTGATCAAAGGTAGCAATTTCAGATTTTTCATTTGATTTGGCTTTTCGATAACTAAAATCTAACAGTATGTTGGGCCCCAGGCAGTGTTTCAAGTCCACTTAGTTTCAGGCTCTGGTGAATTACTCTATAAAGAGTGCAGTATGTATTTTATCAGTAGTAATATTTGCAATTCTCAGATCTAAAAGGAGCTTTTTAGGAGCTATGTTTAAAGTTCACATAATTAATTATTTTATCATGTGGGAGAAAGTTACAAATCTATGGTTAGAATTTATCTAAAGTCATAATGAGACATCTGAACTGTTTTGTTTTTTTATAATTTTCAGATTTGTTCACAAAGCAGGGGGAGTTTTCATAGCAGATGAAGTCCAAGTTGGATTTGGTCGAGTTGGGAAGAATTTCTGGGCATTCCAGTTGCAAGATGAAGACTTTGTGCCTGACATTGTCACTATGGGGAAGCCCATTGGCAATGGCCATCCAATGTCTTGTGTTGTTACAACAAGAGACATTGCAGAAGCCTTTGGTGCCTCGGGGTTAGAGTACTTCAATACTGTGAGTATCACTTTTAATGTTATAATCAGATAGTTAAATTATAAGTTATGATCATCAGAATACCACTCAATGATATAGTGATATACAGTGTTCCAATATGGAAACTATAGTATTTACACTATTAAAATATAAATCAACCAGTCTGATTTAAAAGGAAATAGAATATTTGATTAGGCAATTGAGAAGACTGATCAGGTGATTTGTGTACCTACTTAGTCTGTTATTGAGATGCTGAAGGTTAGCTCTATACTATTTCATTCTTATCATCTCTAAACTGAACTTTGACCACACAATCTTTCAAATAGAGAATGTCAAAAACTTAACTCCCTCTGTGAAATAAGGTCACGGTCAGGAAAAAGAGATATTTGAAATAAACTGTCCTACATTCTCAACTATTCTTGCTTTCAGTTTGGTGGCAACCCAGTATCTTGTGCAATTGGTCTGGCTGTCTTGGATATAATAGAACAGGAAGATCTACAAGGTAATGCCACACGCGTTGGAAACTACCTCATTGGACTACTGAAGGAACAACAGATAAAGCACTCATTGGTGGGAGATATCAGGTAAAGTAAATTTACTTTTAGGTTTGTTACCATCATACAGAATAGCATAAAGGAAAACCTATGCATTGGTCAATAAACATTATCATTACATACTGCCCTAAGAGTTTAATAACAACTAGGACTGACCAAAGTAATGCAAAACTAAAAATTGTGAAGAAAGGATAGTTTACTAGTTGTGGTGAACATAAAGGTATCTAGCCTATACTGAACATTTTTTACAATTTCTAGATATAGTTTAGAATGGTGATGCTTAACTTTTAAAGGTCAACATAGATTAGAAACCGTGTTTCTGAAGAAGTATTTGCTTCTGTACCAGCAGAATGGGTATGGAACCAGATACCAGTTAGAACTCTTACTGTCTATGGTAAATAAAGAAAATTTCTTCAAGGGTGGCTACCTACTGCAAATTTTCTTCATGCTAGTTAAGACTAGCTTATACTTAGTTAGCATTTGATTACTATCAAGATGTTACATTCTTAGAGATAAGCTATTCTGACATTCATTTCTGTTGCCACATCTCTGCTGCATGCAGAGAAAGACTAGCCCAAGAAGCATTGCCTGTGCTCCGAATTCAACGGAAAGCAGAGGTATCCTCTTGGAGGGAGAGGTCAGAAAAGTTAAGATGGCCTGCACAGTACATGTAGAAAAGAGGTAGGGTTTCAGCTGCATGGTGGTGATTGCCATCTTGACTTTTTTGACCCCTCTCCCTATGGACACCCTTGTAGAAAAGTCTACCTAGCACTCAGTAGCTTTTGCACACACAAGCACACACACAGAAAGACAGACACATATAAACACACAGAGCTATCATGGAGTGACATTATTTGTTTAATAGTGAAATGTGGTTTTTGTACTGTTACATTTCTCTGGTGTCCTTTATGTTTTTAGAGGTGTTGGCTTATTTATTGGTGTGGACCTGGTGAAAGATCAACTAAAGAGAACACCAGCTACTGCTGAAGCCCAGCATATCATTTACAAGTAAATATGTTTTCGAAATGTGACGTTAAGCTGAAGTAGATAAAATTCATATCAAACAGGAGCTCATTTTTTACCTATTTTTCCCCAAGAAATTATCCCTATCAAAAGATAGTGTGCATTACCTCCTACCTTAGGCAATTGAGGCACCATTATAAATTGCTGAATATATTATTGCTGTAAGATGTCTTATTCTCAAACTGTGCCACCACCCAAAATGTTACTAAATTCACCCAGATCAAAAGTAGGTTTAAAGTAATTTCTTAAAATTAAACATCACATATTTTTCTTTGTGTTCAAAAGTAACGTTTTGCTTCTGTCTAATTAGGCTGAAAGAAAGAAAGATCCTTCTGAGTGCAGATGGACCTTACAGAAATGTCTTGAAATTTAAGCCACCCATGTGCTTCAGCATGAAAGATGCAAAGTTTGTAGTTGATCAAATTGATGAACTCCTTACAGGTAAAGTATTTTGCCAGAATATTGACTTTGTCTAGGTTTTTTTTTAAAAGCCTCCCTCTAATAATATGCCACTGTATAATGGAAAGAGATTTGTATTTAGTCATTGACCCACAAGAGAAAGAGTGGAGGTGGATACAGGCAGTGGCCATAGTTTTGCTCAGTGAAATCTATGGCTCCATTCCAAGGAGAACCTGGCTAATCCAAACTAGGGGAAAAACAATACCAACATGTAATAATTCCAGAAGCATCTGCATGATCATTGTACATTGGGTCTTAGTCTGTATATAATCTGATCCAATAAACAATACTTATAGCTTTCAGCTAAGCTCTTTGTGTAAATTTATTAAATTAATATTGTATTCAGATAAAATGTATTCATTGAACGGAAAACTATTGCTTTACAGCTTAGACAAGCTGGGAGCTAGTATTGGTTATGGACTACAAACTTTGATGATTTAATAAATTTAATAGTTTTTTTAAAAGACAAAATGTTAAGAGAGATTACATGGATTTGGTTTGTCCAGATGCTTTGGACTTCAATCTTAGAATCCTTATATTAAGTGGAATTGAATTAGGTGATCTTCAAGATTCATTTGTGTGATTGTGTGATAGCTTTTATTATATTTCTTTATACTCAAACAAGTTATTCTTAATGGAATAAATTTGTTTTGTGTTCTAGATTTAGAAGAAGCAACTCAAAGCAGGGTTAAAAACAGTCTACCTACAAATACACAGTATAAAAGAAAAGTAAGTTTGAAAAAAGCAAATTTTGTACTATTACATTGCTTTATTTTCTACATAATTATAATAATACATGTACAGTCACTAAAATTGTATCAAATATTTCCAGTCTGTGTCACTTTCTCATATATATTTTCATTAGTCATTCCAACACTAGTCCATCAGTTCACAAATAGAATCTACAAAAATATTTTGAAATAGTGTAAATGTTTTCTTGCTTTCTTTTTCCTCTCAAAAACTCCATTTTATAAATATATTTTCTATCTAACATGAATTCTGAGATACATATTGTGTGCGCGCGTGTATGTGTATATACATGCATATATATATATATACACACACATACAAGAACTACCTGCAAAATGTGAAGTGATACAAACTCTGAATATCAATATTCTGATCAGTTCATTCATCCAGTCAATCAGGTCAGATTGCATGCCTCTCTTGGAACTACATGAGTGAAAAGCAGGAACGAGAAATAGTTCTGGCTGTTCTGAATAGATCAAATATTTGTTGAAGTCAGTGTCTGCTTGTTTCTCAAATCACTCATTTCTTTCAGTTGCCTACTGATGGGAGTTTCCAGTTAGAATCCAACAATGAAAACATCAGTCCAATTAATGGAACCATCTGCAGACATGAAAATGGGTTTTCTGGTGAAAGCCATACAATGGCTTGTAAAAGAATTAGGACGTGAAGCAAAAGGATTTCCTGCATAACGGATGGTGTTTAAAAGAAAAATGGCTTCAGTCTACTATTTCTTATTATATATGATAAATACCCATTTTTACCTATGGTCAAAATTTGGAGCATCATTCTTTGCAATACTATTTTATTGTACAAAATTGCCCTCTTTGTTTGAGATGCCATGGACATATTTTGACTGTGTTCCTGTTTGACATTTCAGTGCTCAAATTTAAATATTAATGATGCCTCACATTTTAATGATGAACTTATAGTCCTATGCCTTGTAAGCATATAACTTGTAAATCTCAAAAATAGTCCAACAAAAGGACACGTGGAAGAATCTGTGATGGTGGGAACATTTTTAAGACTTCTAAAATTAAGTGCCACCTATAAGCCTTCTGATTTGTGAATCAGATGATAGGTTTTGTTTTGTTTGTATTTGTGTATTTATATATATGAGAGATAAAATAAATTGTGATTCCTTTTGTATACAATATGGAAAACAACATGGTTTATATTCAATGTTGGATTTGTGTTAGTATCATGTAGTATAAAACCTCACTAATCTTGACTAAACATTTTGATGTACTATGATGTTTATTGTATTCATTTTAAGGTATGATTGTCAATTGTTTCTTTAATGTTATCACTATTCTTTATCACTCTAATGGATCATTAGGTACTTTTTTATTTGTTTATTTCAAAGAATAAATTATTTAATCATGGAATCCTTGTGTATTTAAATGAATAAATACTTGGCAATGTTACTTTGGGGGGATTGATCTTTACTCCCATCTCAAACTAGCATAACTATAGATTAACATGGTTAATGCCTGTGGACATCATCTGCTTGGAATAGATGAATTATTATTTGAAGTTTAAACACATGTTGGTGTGCATCAGCATGTTGAATTGCAAATATTCAAAGAAAAGCCCAAAATGGGAAGAACAAAGTTTAAATTTAACATGTTCATGAAACTATATGTGTTCCCTTTTTATGAAAAAGGAAGTGAGCTCTTTTATATTTCCTTCTGGCTTCACTTCTAATCTATTTTAGTCATTCTGCCTCTTCCAGACTCATACATTGTGAAGAGTTTCAACCCAGGAAAAGCTTTGTTGTTTTAGTTTCTGATAATTAAACTGTCCACAAACTTGGCTGGCACATTTATTTTTAAACCTTTGTCAGAAGATTGGGTAAATGGAATAAAACAACGTTCTCTTCCTTCACAAGATTCTCAGTTCCAACCTTCTCATGAAGGTTCTCATGAAGATAGCCAAGCAGGAGAAGAATATCTGCAAAACAATGCTGAATAAGTTTTCACAAGATAGTGGGATCCTTGGTGTTCTCTAAGCTTAGGACCCCACAGTTCAACCCTGAACTATAAATATTCTTTTCTATCTTTCAAGCTTGACAATATAGTTGTCAGCTATGAAACTACCAGGTATGTGTTACAAGAATCCAAATTACCACTATATACTGTATAATCAGTCACTCTTCAATATCTCTATGATTCTCTGTTAATAGTTATCTGGAGCTGGTAGCCTATTAGCAAAACAAATATTTTCCAGATTGTTCCCTGCTGTCAGTTACAAGAAGTTAATCTTCAAAAACAAAAAACTCAAAAATTCTATTAAACATACACCATTTTGGCACAAATCTTTGTACTATGTATCAACCATTAATATAGCCCAGAGATATCTATGCTGGCTGGGGAATTCTTTGAGTTGAAGTCCACAAGTCTTAAAGTTGCCAAGGTTGGACACCCCTGATATAGCGTAGCCCTCGGTGTCTAAAAGGTTTGCCATCACTGTTTTAGAATAATGAACTTCTTCAGTCTTACAGTGATATTATTTGAGTTTTAGGACTTGAAAGAAAACCTTGGAAGGTCTTGTTAAACAGAAAAAAAAATACAACCTTTTGACAAAGAAGTAAAAGGAATGAAATAATGAATTTGTCTTGAATATGGCTGGATACAAAAATATTAAATAACATTCTCTTTTTTTTCTAAAATGAATCCTTGAACCTAATAAAATAAATGATCTGAAGAATCTTCTTGGCTGCTGGTTCAAATCTGTAAAAAAACTCAGCCCAGCAATCAACCCAGGGGTGGAATGTTCTTGACTTACGAACCTTGTACAGAATATGTTGGTAGCACTTCTTGCATCTGATCTGTAAATACTTCACTGTCAAATTTCCAAGTTAGGCATTAAGAGGATTCCATATTTCCACAGGATTGATCTCAGGCCTAAACCACCTTTGTGCTTTGCCCGTGAGATTGATTTGTGGAAAAACAGGCAGCTCTTTTTACAATATTACTATCAGCTTAAGTCATATACTCATAAGATGGATGGAAAATATGTTTACAACCTTGCAACAGTTGCTTAAAGCACACACAGAGAGGTTAGCAGCATTCCTATATCGTTTAATATCTGAACAATGTACACAAGTAAAAGGTGTGTGGGAATTTTTCAGAACACAGCCCTCCCTCAACAAAGGGGGAGGAATATGACACCACCTGTTTCCTGTCTACAACGGTCTTTCAGCAGTTCCAAGACTGCACTCTGACACAGGTGAGCTTGAGGGCACAGATAAACCACCAAGTGGCCTCAAGAGGTCTCAGGGAGAGTGCTAACACAAATGAAGGCGAATATACATGTCCCAGGATAATGTTGCAGGATCCAATCTGGGTTGGTCACTGGGACCAGAGGTTTAGTCTTCCGAGCTTTTGGACTCATGCTGGTGCCCATCTTCAGGGAACTTCTCTCCAGCCGAGTGTGTCAGAACAGAGTGCTAACAACCAGACGACTGCAAAGAAATAAGATTCTTTCAACCCAACCCCCATCCTGTTGGAACTAATCCTTCCATAGCCCCCACCATCCCACAAGAACCGATGAAGCTTCTTGGATGAGAAGTGAAACATTTTCTTCTTCCGCAAGGAAAAAAAACCAGTCCAGTTGCCTTTTTAAAAATAAGGTGACCAACCGTCCTCCTTTAGGGAGGACAGTCCTCCTTTTTTAAGTTCTGTCCTCCCTCGAAAAGTGTCCTCCTACATGTCTTCCTTTTCGATATTTGAAGACTAATCTGCAGGGCTTTTTTTTTGCCTCACAGAATGCCCAGAACAGCGTTCCGGCACCTTTTTTTGATGGTTTTTTTTCAACTTTTGCATGAGCTGTTCTACTCCCCCTATTCGCTTTCGAAAGCCAATAGGAATTGCTGCTGAGCGTGCCAAAACACCCGGCCGGCAAACTTTGCACATGTAAGTTGTCTGCAGCAAAAGCGAATTGGCAGGAACTTTGCACCCCTCCCTGCTACCCAACTACACAATCTCCTAGTTAGTCCCAAAGATACCTGGAGGAGACTGGAGCGGCGACGCCACGGTAACTTTCTCTTGATCTTTGGCCCTGCTAGGGCAATAATGGCTGCGGGTGCAAGAGGCAGGGGCAGCGGGGCTGCTGCGGGCAGGGGTGTGTGAGGGGCAGCAGTGGCCAGCTGCCCCCCATGCTGTGGGAGCCGCGGGGCCTGCTCTACACGGGGCTGTGCAGGATGGGCGGTGGTGCTGGCGGGGCGGCTGCAGGTGGGGTGTGTCGACAGCGGGCTGCCCTCCCGGGGCCGGGCCCAGCACAGCTGGTGCTTTGGGAGCCGCAGGGCCCACTCTACACGGCAGGGCAGCAGTGCTGGCGGGGCGGCTGCGGGCGGGGGCACGGCATGTAAGCATAATTACAGTATAAAATGTTATTGTTACAAATGTTTTTTATTATGCATTTATCATATTATAGTGTATTCTGTATTATTGTTGCAATGAATAAAATGTTTCTTTTATTTACAATATTTTTTTCTTCAATTTATTTGTGTCCTCCTTTTCATTGTAAAAAAGTTGGTCATCTTATTAAAAAGCACCTTTGAGACAAATAAAAGGATGAGATTTTTGTCTAAGAAAGAGAAATCCTACATCAGTCTAACTACTCTGTGCACCCAATGAAGTGACTGCAATTTGCAAAAACATATACCTTTTAATTAAAGGTGTTACAGGAAAAAATGCTACTGTATTCCTTCTGAGCCCCTTCAAGATTATCCAAGGTCACTATTCGTCTTTGTCACTTTGCCACTTATTACTTTGGTTGAAAGCCAAATAACTACAGTTGGCCTGAAACAGAGTCATACAGAGGCAGAATAGAGGTTGAAAGCAGAGACAGCAAATTTCATTCCAGTATAGTTTTCTGCTGACTCAAGGATGGATGGATAACACTTCAACTTAGCAGTAAAGTCCTTTGACTTGTGGCACCTATAATTAATCTCTAGCTTTGCTATAAATAATAAAAGAAGGATCTGTTTCTCTTTATCTCTACTCTGCTTACAAAGCATGTCTTTGTTCCAATTAGCACTTGAAAAAGAAATGCAATGCTTTTCTCAGTAACAATAGTTTTGCATCTTACACTTATCTAATTGAGATTCTATAACATTTTTTCATTGCAACTCACAAAATCTGGTGGGTACACCCATATTTCAATAGTATACAGTCTGAAAACATAATGTCAAAGCAATAATAAGTTCTGTGATACTGAACTCTTTTTATTGCTTCCTTACATGTCACTACTTCTTGTGTTGGTGACCTTTTTCTCAAACAAGTGAAGCTACTTAAAAGTTCCTGGTTTTCTACCTAATGAAATTTATGTCAAAAAGAGTGTTACAAATGCTTTCCTGATATACAACGTATTGTTTCAAGGAAGTTTGCCAGAATTAAAATAAAATTAAAACATATAAATCAACAGCAAATATATAGCATACTAAAAGTTGACATATACAAAAATATAAACTTTGAAAATACATGTAAACATGATAGTGACAGAACAAATACATTAGAGGACCAAGCTGAAATTGATTTTACCTCAAGAGGCTCAATATTATATATCAATATAATATACTTTTATATTATTTCCAATATTGCAATGATATTTTTGCCCCGACAGGATGGCATTGCTCTCCTCCTCCTCCTCCTCCTCCTCCTCCTCCTCCTTTTTGCAATACAGTATTTTTATCCTCATATTTTTCTGATGCATAGGGTTCGATTAGGAAACCCAGTTCCATCAAAATTCTTTGCTAAATTATAACCTTTCCCCCATAATAGCTATTCTTTAACATCTGCTCCACAAGGTAAATTACATGAGGTTCATTATAACATCTGTGTAAATATTACAACATGCTGTCTGGTATTACTTAAGACCTTTATAACAAAACATTGTCTCCTACCCAGCCATGATTTGTCATAGCAACATTCACCTTCTGTCAACCTGTATTTTTCTGAGGCAGAAGGTAACCAGCTTTGTCCAAGAAATCAATACCTCTTATAACTGAAACCTTATATGAACCTAAATACTTTCCTTATTAAACCAGTAGTTCAGTTTTTGACAAGGCACCGTAAAGAAGTACCAACTTGCTTGTAGTTTGTAGTTAAAAACTCATCTGCAACAATGCATGTATTCCTATTATTGTATAATAGGAAAAGGATTGTAAAATGTTGATTGTCCTGCAAGCTGTTTATTGACTGTACAATTTTTACCTTACTTCAGGACAGAACTAGTTATTTTGTTTGGCAAAAACCAACCTAGAAAAAACTGAATGCTCTTGAACTGCAGCTTCATAGATTTAGACATGTATTGTTCCAACTTTGTTACATGGATTTATGCTATCCAATAGTTCTTGCTTTTGTAAATGTCCTGCTAAGAAGAATGAGAATATTAATATTCCCATGGAGCTCAACTTGATCCCCTATCCTTAGTTTCCTACAATAACTATATCATTGAAATGTGGTCCCTGGGGACATGGAATATTCTAATAAGAATTTATAGGTGAATGCATTCAGTGGTGGAATTCAGCCAGTTTGCATCACTTCGGCAGAACGGGTAGCTAATTTTTTGTTGCCCAGGCCCAGAATGGACTTCCGGAAGCTGCATCCACACAGAGAACCGGTTGTTCACATATTTGAATCCCACCACTGAATGCATTTCTGAACCTATTGCCAAGCCAAGTATCTGCCAACTGCTGAAACCAATATATGAAACGAAAGTAAAAGGCATGCACAAGGGTACTGCCATCAGAATGCAAGAAAGGATTTAGGAAGATGTGCAGGATACAAAATAGAAAATTGTTTGATGAAGAGAAAAACAAGTCAATTATTAATGCGGAAAATATTCTTTTGACTAGATAGATCTGGTGCAGTTTTTCATTTCAGTAGTATTGTTATTATTAAGGTTGTTCTTTGGCACCTGGAGCAAATCTACAAAAAATAATAATAATAATCTGCTACAGTGCTAAGTTTTTGGAATCCCTTTTCCTTTTCAAAACCTATTGATCACTCCACCGATATAGCCTTAGCTACATGGTTTTATATAGTAGCAATACTATATTGCTTTTGAAATTTAATTATGATGCTTTTGAAATTTAATTATAAAATAAGCAATGGATTTGTTATATATTAATCAATGAAAATTTTCACTGACAATTAGACTGAAGATTTTCACAATTGAGAAAGATAGTTCCCTTTTAGCATATGTGCAACCTTGCATGGAATCCTAAATTTTGTGCTTGCTTAAAACTAAGTCAGTTTATATAGTTACAAAGACATAAGCACACGGCCTTATGACAGTTGTTCTACATAAATAAGTTTTCTTATTAATTAAAATATGATTTGACACAAATTGAAAATAATTAGAATCCTTTGTTATTATAGTGTACATATCTTTCTTCCCTACTTTTGAGAAACATTTGTTAAGCAGTATTCTGGAGATCTGTAGATGTTATTAAAATCTTACCAACTTATAATTTAGCTTGGATGCTACTTTCCCCCCCCCCTCAAATATAACATGCAAAATACATGAGGGGTTCCAAGAAAACCTCTAGAGATGAGATATCACTGCAAATGGTGGTTCTTAGAATGTCAGTACAGGCACTGTGGGCAAATGTATAATACAGTCTATTAGTCATTTATATAGGGAAGAATCATGTTCAACAGAAATCTATATAATTTTCTATTTACACAAATGTCATATACCCATTCTCCATTCAGTACAATTAATGAGCAGAAAATTTTGTTGGGTCATTCAGCTCATATTATTGCTAAAGCAAATATAGTATTTAAAGAACTCCCAATTTTAAATATTTCTGTCAAATCTCTTTAAGTTTTCATAATGGGTGTATACTGTTTATTTATTTATTTATTATTTTTATTTTATTTATTCAATTTTTATCCCGCCCTTCTCCTTACGGACTCAGGGCGGCTGACAGCCTTATAAAACAGATACAACAATAAATACCCAATTTAAAACCTAATTAAAAAGAAATATTTACTATGGCCTATATAATTAAAATTTCTCTTAAAACCCCACTAAAAATTCCCCTAGGCCAATCCCGCTTGTT
>NW_015386080.1:1241802-1263741 GCF_001527695.2 Protobothrops mucrosquamatus | reverse complement strand
GACGTTTCGCCCACTGATGGCAGATTGAAATCCCCCATGACTATAAGTCTGGGGGTCCCAACCGCCACCCCGGCTATTACGTCAGCCAGCTCAGGCAGGGCCGTTGATACATAGCAGGGGGCCAGGTATATAATCAACAGGCCCACTTGTACCCCTTGTCCCCATTTCACAAGGAGGGACTCCACACCGTCTATCTGAGATACAGTGGTCTCCCTCGGACATAGGCTCTCCCTTATAATGACCGCTACCCCGCCGCCCCTACCCCGGGTCCTTGGCTGATGAAATACCTGGAAACCTGGCGGGCAGATGTCCACGAGGGGTACACCCCCTTCCGTGCCCGTTGCATATTATATTATCCCCCTATGGACAGGTAGTCCTCCATTATCAACCATGTGTTTTGCAACTGTTCAATGTTACAATGGAGCTAAACAAGTGGTACTTACAACTAGTCTTCAAAGCTCTCACCATCCCAACACCCTCACAGTCATGTGACCATGATTCAGGTACTTGGCAACCAGCTCACACTTACAACAGCTGCAGTGCCCCATGGTCATTTGAGACTTCTTTGTCAGTTTTCCCCAAGCAAGGTCAATAAAGACGTTGGCAGGAAAGATCATAAATCACTCTCTGCTGTCCAGCAGTGGTCCTGCCACGCTCTTACCATATGCTGTATGTTGGTTGAAGAAAGATATTTTTTAAGCATTGCATCTATAAGCCTACCTGTTTTCTATGTCTACTGTTATGTGGCATGCAAATCCAAAACAGCTTGTAGCATGACACACTAACTCTCATTTTGTCATTCTGAGAAAAACAAAAATAACAACAACAATTCTTGCAGTTGCCACTGATACTAAGTCTGGCATTTGGTAGCCTTAAAATATGTGCAGTTTAACTAAATTCCAAGAATCAAGTACAGTAGGCACATTGTTGAAGGAAAATAAGCCAGACCCACAAAATTCCTCAAATTCATCCAAATTTGACTGGTCGAACCCATCTGACCTGCTTGTCCTTTGTAGGTACTCAATAGCAGGTAAAAGTAAATTACATAGTAGCTTATTTCTTTCCCACAAAAGAAAGGGAGTTTCTCCGAGTCATGATCTATTTCAGCAGCTTGATGACGTGCTTTGTGCTTCTCTTCCACTGTAATTTTGTAATATAAGCTGCTCCTGGTAGTATTGAGTGTTCAGTCCTTTGACCTTTTGGCTGCTGCTTGGAAAAAAACACCAGTTTTATCCTGTCTGTGATCATCTCAGGTTCAGTCACACCAATACATTTTCAGCAGCCTAATCCTAAAAGGGGCTGTCATTTTAAGTGTGCTTTCCACACTTTTCACTAATCATTTGTGGCTAACCACATGTTAAAGGAAATTCAACAAAACCAAGCAATGGTGAGGGATACTGGACTTTAAAGAACAAAATCAAGAGGACCACAGGTTCCCACCAATATATTATGCCACTACAAGCCAAAGCAGGGCAAATCAGACAGAGTAGTTCAGGTTTAGGTAAAAAAATATGTGGCAAAAAGGCCTTTAGCTTGCCAAAGGAGCATGTTTAAGCTTGTGTTCTACTACATGCTTAATCATTATTAATATTTTATTCAAATACTCCAGTTTTAAAGTCCTCACACCCTGGACCACATAGGCTGTGTTCACACAAGATATTATAATAAAATATAATTTGTATTTCATGCAAACAGAGCCAGTATGTAGCAGTATTTCTGACTTACTGGCCCCAGTATTGCTCAAAATATATTTAAAATTAAGACCTGGCTTTTTCTTCAGGCTTTTTGGCTACCACATTATTTGATTGTGATATATATTTTGCATTTTTCTACTTTCTTTTATTTTATGTTTTCAGTTTTGTTGTCCACCCAGAGTTACTAGATTGAAATGAGTGACCTTATAAATTCAATTAATCCATTCATTTTCAGGAACTAAAATACAATTCTCTCTCTCTCTCTAAAGACCTAGAATAACAGTATCAAACACTGCTGGATGAATAGTTTTTCCTTAGGAAACCTCTAATACTTCTAATAAAACTACTTGTAATAGTAGTTTCTTCAACACTTAAGAGCTCTCCCTCTCCTTCCATAATAATCTTTGGAATTTTAGGGAAAAAAAACCCGAATAAAGCAGGAAGATTCTTCAATCACAATTAATTCATATATATAGCTACTTGATGCTTCCTTTATGGCTGAGCTAATCTTCCTTCCCACATCAACCATTACCCGTAATTCCCACTAAATTACACAATGTAGAAAAACATGAGCTAGTTTGATGTTACCCAATGCCTGCCAATGCTCATTTGATCAACAGGATGATCTGGGCACACCCTTTGCAGGCTAAGCAGAGGAAAAGAATTTGCACAAGTTTCTGTGAAAGTAGAAAGGTTACCTCAGGACAAGGCACAAACATATGGCATCATCATCAGTGGATTGGATGCTGGTGGAGGGTGTGTCTGTGTATTCTTTCTGGTTCCTAGGCAAAAAGGGCTCAAAGCCACAACAGAGAAGTGATTGACTAGCAGTTTGTTAAAGAAGTTCAGGCATTCCCATGACTGTAGCCACATACTGCAGAAGATAAAGGCAGTTAAATAATAATAAAAAAGAACATTAGTGACTAAGTTCAAGAACAGAGAAATGTTCATAAATAAAATCTTACTGTGTTTTAAATTCAATTTACATAGCTGGTGTTGTTCCCAAAACTGGGTCTAAGCTTGGTGTTGAAGCCAATTGATCACCAAACCCAAGATGTGGAAAAAACCTTTTATTTTTGTTACCAAAAAATAAAAGTGACCTTGGCTTTGTAAGCTACCAAGGCATAATTTACAGTTTTACAGCAGTTTTTATAATCAAAGTGATTTTCATACACCCCTCTGCCCACCCAACACATCCCTTTTCCCTCCCCCTGATAATATATGCATCACATATAATCAGTGCTTTTTTTCTAAAAAAAAAAAAAAAGGTGCCGGAACTCACACGTCATACATGTCATACATGCCTTGCCTACCCTACAAGGTTCCATCCCAAAAAGGTGCCGGAACTCCGTTCTGGGCGTTCTATGAGAAAAAAAGCCCTGCATATAATATTGATTGGTTACCTGGATTGAAGCCCCCTAAAGCAGGGGTGTCAAACTCAATTTCATTGAGGGCCGCATCAGCATTGCCGTTGTCCTCGGGGGGCCGGGTAGGTGTGGCCAGGGTAGGCGTGGCCTACTGGGTGGGCATGGCTGGAGTAGGTGTGGCCTACTGGGTGGATGTGGCCAGATCTACATTGTTTGCATCAAGGGTGTCTATGGGGGCCTGGGCAGGAGTGGGACAGATCTGAGGGTCTCTGGTAGAAGGGGGTGGGACCGGAGCAAGCGCCAAGGCATGGTCCACTGGAGGAGCCTCACTTTTCCTCTCAGGCCATGCGAGGGAGGGGCTGGATGGTGCCACTGGCTTCCCGGAGCCCTGGGCAGCAGAGGTCAAATGCCCAGCCCGGCCCTCAAGCACTCGCACCAGGCCCAGCCCCACTACCCCAAGGGGGTGCCCAGCTGCACTTAACCCCTTCTCAAGGCTGCTGCTGCCGTGCTTGCTCTCCTTAGCCAGGTTGGTCATGATGGGTATGAGGGCAAAGTCAGAGGGAGGCCCCTTCCCTCTCCATGGGAGAAGACCCGGCTTTGTATCCAAAGCTTCCTTAGCAATAGGATGGGAGACCCCAGGATAGGCCAGGAAGAGGGGGCAAAGGGATAGTGAAAGGGCAGCAGGACAGGACTAAGGCAGGACTTCCCTCAGACCCTTCCTTCCTTCCTTCCTTTCTTCCTTCCTTTCTTCCTAAGAACAGAGTGGTGGGAAAATATTTGAGATGAGGGAGGGAGAAAAACAGGCAAGAAATGCAGCGGGGGAAGTATCACCCTTCGTGAGGAATGAAGAAATGCACCTTCGCCTGGAAGTAGCCAGCACATGGCCCTCACCTACTTCACATATCTGGCTTGGTGGGCTCTGGGGGAGGGGACACCATGAGCAATGTGAGAGTCGATGTTACCTGCGTAATGCCGTCCAGCCCCCAGCCTGCCTCATTTCGGCAGGCAGCAAGGTGCTCTCCTCACAGTGCTGAGAGGCTGAGCCAGACAGCGCGAATCCAAAAAGAAGCGCAATGCCACCCAGCCCCCAGCCTGCCCAGTTTCGGCAGGTAGCAGGGCACTCTCCTCACAGCGCTGAGAGGCTGAGCCGGGCAGTGCAAAGCTCACCAGCTTTGCACCTTGCTCCTGCTGAAATCAGGCAGGCTGGGGACTGAGTGGCGGCGCGCTTCTTTTTGAATTCGTGCCACCCGGCTTAGCTCTTGGCACTGTGAGGAGAGCACCCCACTGCCTGCCGAAACGAGCGGCATCATGCTTCTTTTTGGATTTGTGCCGCCTGGCTCAGCCTCTTGGCGCTGTGAGGACAGCGCCCCACTGCCTGCTGAAACCCCTCCCCCGGAGCCCATCAAGCCAGATATGTGACGTAGCGAGGGCCATTTGCTGGCCACTTCCAGGCGATGGTGCATTTCTTCATTCCTCACAAAGGGTGACACCTCCCCAGAGTGCACTCAGGGGGTGGGGCTGGTGTGGCAGGGGCCGGTCCCTTGCTGTTTCCAGACGGCCTTTTGGAGCTAAGACTGAATGTGTTTCAGCATAGATGGCCACCACAAAATTGTACATTGGCTCCTCAGGGGCCTGGGTCGGGGCCAAGGCAGCGGGGGCCATTCCCTCACTGTTTCCAGGATGGCTTCGCGGGCCACAGGAAACGTCGCGGGCCGCATCCAGCCCCCGGGCCTTGTGTTTGACATGTCTGCCCTAAAGCTTTCTCGCTTGCTAGGTCACAGGAATATTGCAAAGCTTCTAGTTTCCTGTGCCAGCTATGTGGTTCTGGGTTTTCTTGTAAGTGAGCTGATTCAGCTGTGAAGCAACAAGACTGGGCACTGGGAAACGTTAAAAACTTTGAGACTTTAGCATGGGTCAAAAAAGAAATCTGATGTAGCTTGACATTGAAAACATGAGAGTTTATGAAATAGAGATCCCTGACCTCAGGGCCATCCTATTTCAAGTCGTTGTGCACTGGAAGCACACATTGATAGAAGTGGAAAAAGAAGTGTATTTGTAACCAATGCAGTGCAACTGATATACCACTGCCCAGCAGCAAAGTCTGAACATGGAGATGTTCTGGGTAAGCAACAGAGAAAGGAAGCGAAGAAAAAGTGAACTTAGATTATAGTTAGAAGCACAGGACTTATGATCAACACAGTTCTTTAGAGACACAAAGTCCTGCCATACATGTCTGGAATTAATCAAAGCCCATCCCCGAGATTTATAATATGCCCACCTGGTTTTCCTTCAAAAATTAAACCAATTAAAACAGATTGTAATCCCAGCATGCCAAAATCACCAGTCACTCACCTCTTAAAGACAGACTAAAAACCAAAGTTTTTAGTGTTTCCAACGTCAACATACAGTATGTACAATATAGGTTTTTAAAAAATGGATAAGATTCCTCTTTCTTTTATGATTGTATAGAACAAATTTCAGTACTTGTAATTTCTCCAAAATAATATTTGCAAGAGTCTCCTCTTTTACACTTCAAAATACAAATCTTTTGTCATTTCTTTTGCAGCTAAGAGGATATTCATAAATAATCTACTGTAATAGCCTGCAGCCTGAATGACATCCATACAACTTAGTGTTTAAAAGGTCAAGTATTTTGAAGTCCCACATGAAATGGCAAGTCATGTAATCAGCTTAAGACAGACATTTATCAAAGCAGATATTTATAACTGACAACTGTAAGAGCATTTTAACATAACTATATAAAAACTCTGTTAAGATATATCCATCATCTGGAAAATGTCTTTCCTCATTAAGTGGATGGCTAGCAACCTTGGTTCAGAATTCTATAGTGGCATGAAATTTGATGTTCCTATTACTGAATCTATCTAACACTTCTGATCTCAGTTATTGCAGTTGCTTGATTTCCCTACAAACTAAACATTGAAGATTTTATATAAACCAAACACTGCCTTTGCATGAAATATAAAATGAAACAGTGTAGATCACTCCATATAAGAGATTTTATAGAAGTGTTGAGGATTTATCTCTCTGTGTATAGGAATAAATCTCACTCTACTCATTAATTGTTCTAAGTACTTAATATTCATTGGGCATTTTAACAAGTGTGAAGAGCAGTAATTATATACCAGCTTTCTCTAAGCATTTTTGTGATGCAATGGAATAGTCAAAATTACTAGGCAGCATAAAATCTCAAAGGACACTAGATTGGGGAAAGCAATCTTACCCATATATTTTCTCCCATTATCAGTTCCATCATGCTGTAGGCAATTATTAAGTTCTCCTTCACTTGAACTCCTAAAGTTACAAGAATTTCAAGCCATACAATCTACCTCAGAGAGAAAAATGTCAAAAAATAGAGATTATGTTCATAAACCTACTGATAGTACTAGCTGATAGTTTTATGTCTATAATTGCTTATCAGGGAATGGTTTCTGTATTTCAGAAAACACTTGTTATTATAGTTGGATATTTAGGAATAATTGCACATTAAATCTGTCTGCATACATGAGGAAATATCAAACATGTAGATTGAGACCTACTTCATACATGCATCAGGCACTAGTAATTGAACTAACCAGTTGATTGGATTCATGTATACTCTCTGTAAAATAAAATAAACCATATAAAGGTTGTACAAGACACCATGACTCCTCACTCCATTGAAAATAAATGATGATGAAGAGTTCAAATTATATAACACCTTTATTCCCAGAAGCTGTAAGATACTAACAATTTCTAACAATTTTAGACGAAATCTGCTTGACTGGTTGCAGTTTGAAGACTGGTTTCTGAAACCATCTCTGTGTGAAAGACTATTGTTATCCATTTTAAAAAATAATAGACATGTGAATTGATATGAAAATAAATAGTAAACTGTGGGTTCATTTCATAAAATTCCAAAATCTGGATAGTGTTCATAAGATACTTACATTAAGAATGAATGAATGAATGAATGAATGAATGAACGAATGCATGAATGAATGAATGAATGAATGAATGAATGAATGAATGAATTGCTGCTGAAGTCCTGCCATTCCTTGATTCATGGTTGCTGTTAGAAAAGGAGATGGAAGCTGTGGCCTGGAATGGAAGGATCTAACTACTGTGATTTATGTCTTCGTAATCCCCTGGTTGGGTGATTACAGTAACTAGACCCATTGCAGTTGGACTATTGCAATGCCCTCTACATGAAATTGTCTTTGAAGATCACTTGGAAACTGCAGACTTAAGTGTAGCAGCCCATTTTTGGGGCTGGTGTTCACCATTGGGCACACATCATACCCATGCTGCAGGCCACCCAGTAGTGCTTAGAGGCTTTTATATGCAATTTAATTTTCATCTGATATTAATCTCTAAATTTCTTCATGGCTTCTCCCATTCGAATCAGCTCAACAAGCTTGATTTTCTTGGGAAAAATAATTTGCAGCATCTCACTTCAGGGAAGGGGGCCAAGATTTGACTGGACTGCTTTGGGGTAGCTGCTCTGGTTCTTTTGAATGGTTTCCGAGTAGACATCTGGTTGGTTCAAGGCTAACACTCTTCTGGAAGCTGCTCATATCAAGCTTTTTTGAAAGGCATTTGGGCCCTGACCCCATCTTCGTTTGGTTACAGTTTAATAATAATAATAATAATAATAATAATAATAATAATAATAATAATAATAATAATAATAATAATAATAAAGTTGGGAGGGACCTTGGAGGTCATCTAGTCCAACCCCCTGCTCAGGCAGGAAACCCTATACCATTTCGGACAAATGGCTGTCCAGTCTCTTCTTAAAAACTTCCAGTGTTGGAGCATTCACCGCTTCTGGAAGCAGGTTGTTCCACTGGCTAATTGTTCTAACTGTCAGGAAGTTTCTCCTTAGTTCTAGGTTGCTTTTCTCCTTGATTAGTTTCCATCCGTTGCTTCTTGTCCTGCCTTCAGATGCTTTGGAGAATAGCTTGACTCCCTCTTCTTTGTGGCAGCCCCTGAGATATTGGAACACTGCTATCATGTTCCCCCCCCCCCCGTCCTTCTCTTCATTAAACTAGACATACCCAATTCCAGCAACCGTTCCTTATATGTTTTAGCCTCTAGTCCCCTAATCATCTTTGTTGCTCTTCTCTCTACTCTTTCTAGAGTCTCAACATCTTTTTTACATTGTGGTGACCAAAACTGGATGCAGTATTCCAAGTGTGGCTTTACCAAGGCATTGTAAAGTGGTATTAATACTTCACGTGATCTTGATTCTATCCCTCTGTTAATGCAGCCTAGCACTGTGTTGGCTTTTTTGACAGCTGCAGCACATTGATGGCTCATATTTAAGTGATTGTCCACTAGGACTCCGAGATCCCTCTCACAGTTACTACTATTGAGCAAGGTACCCCCCTATACTATACCTGTACATTTGGTTTTTCTTGCCTAAATGTAGAACCTTACTTTTTTCACCATTGAATTTCATTTTGTTAGATAGCGCCCAGTGTTCAAGTCTGCCCAGATCCTCCTGTATCTTAAGCCTGTCTTCTGGAGTGTTGGCTATTCCTGCCTGCTTGGTGTCATCCGCAAACTTGATGAGTTCCCCATCTATCCCCTCATCCAAATCGTTGATGAAGAAGTTGAAGAGCACTGGGCCCAGAACAGAGCCCTGGGGCACCCAACTACACACTTCCCTCCATGTAGATGCGGTTCTATTGAGGACCACACACTGAGTACAGCCGGTCAGCCAGCTATGAATCCATCTGGTGGTGATGCTGTCTAACCCACATTTTTCTATCTTATCAAGTAATAGGTTGTGATCTATTTTATCAAATGCCTTACTGAAGTCCAAGTAAATTATATCCATTCCTCTGATCCACTAATTTTGTCACTTGGTCAAAGAATGCAATAAGATTTGTCTGGCATGATCTGTTTTTGACAAATCCATGTTGGCTTTTAGTAATGACTTTGTTTGCCTCTAGGTGTTCGCTGATTCGTTGTTTGATTATCTTTTCCAGAATCTTCCCAGGTATTGAGGTCAGGTCTGTAATTTCTTGGATCCATTGTTTTCCCTTTTTTGAAGATGTGAACTACATCAGCTCTTTTCCAATCCTCTGGTAGTTCCCCAGTGCTCCAGGATCTTTGAAAAATATAGTTCAGTGGTTCTGAGATCACATCTGCCAGTTCCTTGAGAACCTTGGGGTTTAGTTCTGGTGATTTGAACTCGTCAAGGCTGGACAGGTGCTCACTTGCCATTTTCTTGCCTATCTTAACTTATGTTTCTATTCTGTTTTTTATGGCACTATTTTTGATAGGTTGGTCTGTTTTTTCCCTTTGTGTAAAGATAGATGCAAAAAATGAGTTAAATAGTTCTGCTTTCTCCCTGTTGCTTGTCACCTTCTTGCCACTTTCACTCACTAATGGGCCAATCATTTCCTTCACTTTTTTCTTGTTTTTTACATGTTGAAAGAAGCTTTTTTTGTTATTTTTGACTTTGGTTGCAAGCCTTAGTTCATTTTGAGCCTTAGCTTTCCTCACTTCATCTTTGCAGGCTTGGGCTATTTGCTGATATTCTGCCTTAGTTATGTGCCCCTCTTTCCACTATTTATACTTGTCCTTTTTATCTTTCAATTTATCAGAGAGTTCTTTATGCAGCCATGCTGGTTTCTTATGAGAGCTGTTATTTTTCTTCTTTGTTGGTATTGTGCTAGACTGGGCTTTTATTATCTCACTTTTCAAAATTTCCCAAGCTTCTTGAGTTGTTTTCCCCTTGAGGATTTTCATTCATGGAATCCTTCCCAAGCCCTCTCTAAGTTTATTGAAATTAGCTCTCTTAAAGTCCAAGATTCTACTTTGACTGTGTTCTACTGCTTGTGCTTCCATAATGTTGAATTCCAATATTGCATGATCACTTTCTCCCAAGGTTCCTGTGGCTTCAACACCTTCTATCATTTCATCTCTGTTAGTGAGAATTAGATCCAATATAGCTAATCTCCTAGTTCCCTTCTCTACTTTTTGGAAGACAAAGTTGTCTGCTAGGTTTGTCAAGAATCTGTTTGATCTTCCACTTGGTGCAGAGTTTGTCTCCCAGTTGATGTCAGGGTAGTTAAAGTTCCCTGTTACTATTGTGATGTGCTTCCTACATACCTCAGTTAGCTGACTAGCAAAAAGTTCATCTATTTCCTGTTTGGTTGGGTGGACTATAGTATACACCTATGGCAATGTTATTCTCCCCCCCCCCCGCCTTTTATATTGACCCAAATGCATTCAAGACAGTTTGATTTAGTTAATTTTATTTTTTATATTTATTAACTCATAGACCTCTATTGATATATCTTTTGTTCATTGCATTGTGTCTTATGTTTCTTACCTGTAAATCACTGGAATCCTTAGGTCAGGGGTGTCAAACTGCTGGCCCATGGGCCGGATGCATCACAATGAAACCGCACCCACCTCATTGCCGGCAATGGGGAAAAAGCTCCAATACGTCGCGTGACATAACATGACATTGCGAGTTTGACATGTTTGCCTTAGGAATTCAGTGGTTAATAATAAGAAGAAACAGTGGACAACTTAGTTGCTGCAAGAAGTTCACACATACTGACTACAAACAATGACATGACAAACTAGCAAAAATGATGCATTGGAACATCTGCAAGCTATACCATTTGCCTACAAGGAAGAACTGGTGAAACCACAAAATAGACAAAAAATGAAAACGCTAAAGTGCTCTGGGATTTTAGAATTCAAACAGACAAGGACCTGCCATATAATACTCCAGACTTAACAATTTTCAATGAGAAAGTCAAAAAGTCTGGATAGTGAACATTGCAACACCTGGAGTTAGTAGAAGAGAAGAGAAAGAACTGGAGAAAATCACAAAATACAAAAACCTGCAAACAGAAGTAGAACAACTTTGGCAAAAAATAGTATCAATAGTAATAGGCACCCTGTGTACAATCCCAAAATATCTGGATTACCACATGAACAGCACTGGCATTGACAAAATTCCCATCAGTCAATTGCAAAAGGCATTTACGTAGAACAGCTTACATCCTGAGACAATATCTTTAACACTATTACACAACACCTCTCTGTCCTAGGATCTTGGGCAAGACTCTATAGGTGGATAAAGTGTCTGGCCATTTTTCTGTTAGATAACATCAAGCATGGACAAGTTAAAAATGTGATTAATAAAAAATACATCCAAAAGAGTGAGAAAATTGCTGAAAACAAAATTGAACTGAGGAAACAGCATCAAAGCCATCAATACCTGGGCATACCTATGGATACAGTACATTACTGAAATGATTAAGTGGACACAGTTGAACTTTAACTGTAGTTGAAAAGAAAAAAGTATGGAAAATTAATATGGCAATATCAGGGGATAGTAGAGTAGAAGACAAAAAATGGAGAAATCACAGTTTATCAAGATCCAAAAATCAAAATGGAAAGAATATGGCTAAATCAGCTGTGGTGGTCTCAGTGGTTATTGGCACACTGGGGACCATACCAGAAAATCTTGGATAGGACTTAGAAAATTTGTGCATTGACAAAATTTATATCTGTCAGTTACAAAAGACCACATTGCTTGGATCCATGCATATACTAGGCTGATATATTACAACATCCTACATTTTTGTGAAGAACTTGATGTGTAAGACCAAAACCCAGCTTAAAGAATGAGCAGCTATGATTTCACACTGTTGTGTATATAGTAGACTATCTCACTTACATAATGTATGCAGACAGTGCCACCTGCTGATGAACTGGTACAATATTTTATTTTATTTCATCTTACATATTATAGGCTTCATTTTAGGTAACAGATTGATAACTGTAAGAATGCAAACTGAACAAAAACATCCTGTGTGAATTACCAGCCAAATATTTCCATAAATGGAACTTTTTGAAAACTTCTTCTTTGTTTAGTGTTCAGATATGATGATCAGCTTCCAGTGAATTCACTAGAGGTGAACAAGAAATCAATCAGCAAAAAATGCATTTTTATGTTCCAAAGATGGAACATGGAAATAAAAAAGATAAGCCAAAATTGCACCATATTCTGTACTTGTGTCTAATGGTGCAGTTTAGAAGTGGTGTGACTGTAGTCTACCAAAATATGGTGTAGTTTTATTATATAAAAGTGCCCTTAAATTGAACTCAGCTTCTGGTGGCTATATTCAAGTATATCATGGTAGTATTGTAGAAATAATTTGCTAATGCTTCTCATGGGATGTTTTCTTCAGCATTCCAATTTACTCAACATCAGTCACCCTCCAAGAACAGGGAGTCCTCAACTTACAACTATTTGTTTAGTGACCGAAGTTACAATGGAACTGATAAGTGACTTATGACCCTTTTTCAAACTTATGGCCACTGCAGCATTCCATGGTCACTTGATCAAAATTTGGATGCTTGGCAACTGGCCTGTATTTATGACGGTTGCAGTATCCCAGGGTTATGATGTCACCTTTTGTGACCTTCTGACAGCAAAGTCAATGGGGAAGCCAGATTCATTTAACAACCGTGTTATTAACTTAACTGCAGTGATTCACTTAACAACTGTGACAAGAAAGGTCATAAATGGGGCAAAACTCACTTAACTGTCTTGCTTAGCCATGGAAATTTTGGGTTCAATTGTGGTAATAAGTGAAGGACCACTTGCACTAACCAGGACCAACTCTCCTTAGCTTTTGAAAGTAGCCAAGATGAGCTAATCTGCCATCTGCTGAAGTATTGTCATGGTGTATTGCCTGGACTAGGGATTAAGGTGCTGGACTGGAAATAGGGAAACCAAGTTTTATCCCTGCTTCAGACATGGAAACCAATGGGATGATTTCACAGCAGTCACTTTTTCTTAGCATTAGGAGGAAGGCATTTGCCAACCACTCCTGAAATTGTTGTCTAGAAAGTTGCAGGAACCAAAGCCAACTGGAAAACTTTAAAAAAAAACCAACAACATAATATAAATATAAAATGCAGAGAAATTTTAATAAAAATGTTTTCAACTGAGTGAAAAGTATTAAACAAGGAATAAGGTGAATAAGGGAGGTGAAAGTCAACAGCAGAAATTTTGTAAAAGTGTTTTAGAGATTTGTATGGAAATAGTAGGGTTATGTCAAACAGTGATACTTTAAAGCAAATGTTAGGTTTGTATCTAAGAAAAAAATGGATGAAAAGGAAGTCATAAATTGACATGAGGATGCTGAAAAATGGTTAGACTTCCCAGGTAAGTTTTATAACTCAGTAAATGTTAACTTCTGAATGTTATTGGATGTTGGACTAGTTGTACCACTCTTTGCACCCAACACTATTCAGTGTTTATATGTTCTTTCATCTACGCTGACACAGATGCCATTTGATTCTCTTCTTGGGTCCACATAATAAAGCCAAAATTATTCACACTTTGCTAACACGTCAGAACTGCCCTAAGAATATATGGGGCTGCCATTTAACAGTTTGAATTTGCAAATAGTATGGTAACCAGTTAATAATTTAAAGTTAAGCAAGCAACATTACTTTCCACTCTATTTTGAAGTTTGTTTGATTTTAAAGTTTTTAAAGTCTTAAAATGTATGTACTTAAAAGTCCTGCTTCAACATCTGTCAACTAAGATGTCCTCTTACTTTCTGGGATTACAGAAAGTGATTTTTAGACAGGTTGCCCTCCGAGCTTTCTGCTTGGCTCATGGACATTTTGTTACCAAACTAGGTAACATCTTCAGTAGGGTTTGGGGTGAAGTGTCTTGTATAGTTTTAGTATCAAATTTTGTAATTGCACCTCATAGTGTTGTTCTTTTAAAGTAGTCATCAACAGTCTACTTTCATTTCATTAATCATTTACTATGGCTTTTATGCTTTAACTTGATTTTGATTTTTTTGAAATGTAAGCTATCTTATTTAAAGGGGAAATCTTACAAATACAATGTCTTTCCCACAGTTGACACCAGCAGCTAATGGAATGCTTTTTTTCAGCATTGTTCCAGTATCTTTGGACATACTTTCTTAAAGAGATTTAGAACTGTTATTACTACTGAAATTTAGGGGACAATTCCAAATTTTAAAATGTTTTCCTTTGTTTTTTTCCTTTTCCTTTTTTAATTTCATTAGCTGTCACTTCAACTTTTAACATTATAGTCATGCCTGCTTTATTTTTATCTATATGCAGCCTTAGTTTGAATATTACATCTGAAATAATGCAAACGTGTATGGAACTACCTGAAGCCACAGATTCATTACAATGGCCCTCATAGACACCAATCCCCTTCTATAAAAATGAGAATATTACTAAAAGCCGCATCTGTACTATGAAATGGAAAAAACGTAGGAAAGCACAAGGGCATTAGAAATGTAAAAGAGCACTAAATATACACACAAACAGTGTTTTAATAGAAAAATGTTTAATATCTTCAAAAAATTTAAAGAAACAATTACTATCATACAATTCAGGGTTTTCTTTTGCATATGTTTAGATTCATCTACTAACATGAATGTCAGTGTAATCTTTTCTTCACAACACAAAACAGATATAAATCCATGTGCAGGAACAGTTATTTTTCAGTGCCTTTGCAAGTGGCTAGAAGACTGTATTACCTGGAATATTTTGAAGCACCAACTGCCAGTAATGCTAGAGGGAGGTGGTACCCCTATGCAGGCATTCTCCACAATCCATCAACTCTCCTCTCTTTCGTATCTTGTAAGTACTTGGATCTGCTCTGTCCTCTGGGTTGGCTTATCCAAAGGTGAGCACAAAACTAGTTACTTTTCTGTTTTCTTGATCAATCACTGACCAGGAGTTGTTATTTATAAATATGGAAAAAAGTTAATGTTACCTTCAACATTTTCAAAATGGATTCTCTCACAAGGATAGACCAAGCCAGGATGTTACAAGAAAGTACAGATTTATTACTCTGAGGTTGATGAGGAAGGGAACAGGATTGTAGAGTTGCGATTCTATTGTACTGACATAATACTCTTAGGCCTGATAACATGAGAATGTTTCTTTTTCAAATACTGAAAAAAAACCAGGGACACATTCGTTAAACAAACTGCCTGCAACAAATCCTCTTTATATAAGGAGAAAATGAGAAAACAGTCCTTTAGCTAGTCTTACTCATTCTCTCTCTTTTGTGGCTTTAGATAGGAATGATGGGGCTATGTATTTTTTGCTATCCATTCTTTCTTCCTAACAAGAAGGAAATACAATCTTCAATCTGCAGCGATCAAAAAGGCACTAACCCATCAAGTAGCCCCTAGAAGACAAAGAAAATTTTGAGTGGAAATGTGAAATAAAAGTAATGCTATTTAGTTCACAGTTGAGTCCATTACATAATGCTAAATTCTTATTCTGTCAGTACCAGTAATCGGAGGTAGAACATTTGAGGGACCACAAAGTCATTCTTGATCTAGACAGAAATAATTTAGAAGGACAAAAAAGGCCATATGCAAGTTGTTACTTCTGTTTAAGGAACTGCAGAAGACCTTTCTATGCATCAGATATAACGACTACATAGTCATGTATTGTAGTTCATATGTAGTAGACAAGAAATCAAATTAACCACCAATCATATGTGTCTTGTTGGATGTTACTACAATTATTAGATTGAAAACCTTTATTAACCATAATCTTATTCTTAATTTGAAAGTTTCTAATCTGAGAATAACACTAATTTATCTTAAAGTACTATGAAAATGTAGTACTAGATAGCATTTCAAAATATTTAATTCCTTCATGTCAGATATTAATAGTTTATTTCTCCAATTGATTTCTTCAATTTAATAAATATAATAATCTCCAGTCCTACCAAATAAATGCCCACAGATAGACTTGTGTTCGCATGTTTCTCCAACTAATATGTCTTTTAAAAATAACTTGAAATAATTTCTTTAGCTCAGTTTTATTATTTTTATGTGCAAGTTAAATTTTGGTTTAAACAAAAATTAAGAATGAGGGGAAAAGGGCCATAGAGAAAAAAATGACTTACGGTAATTTCATCCGCATAAAAACTCTCGCCATGAAGAAACTCAACAGGACGCTCACAAATCCAATAAAAAGTAACAGAAATCTATTCAGCTTTGGGATATTTGGTGCATTGGAACGATCCAGTATTATGAAACCAAGTCCACCCATTGTAAAGAGGAAACTTGACGCGAGCCCTTCCATAATGTATTGTCCATTTACTCTGCATAGAAAATGAGTAAATGATCAACATTAGAGGTGTCCAGAAATTTATGTGGGATTTATACATGCAGGTATTTTATACCTACAGATTCCATAATCACCTAACCCAGGCAAAACAACAATATTCATAAGTTCACTAATAGGGAAATGTGCCTTTTGTTCTGACCTATTAGGGCAGCGTTTTTCAACCTTGACAATTTTAAGGCATGTGGACTTCAACTCCCAGAATTCCACAGCCAGCATTGCTGGCTGTGGAATTCTGGGAGTTGAAGTCCACATGCCTTAAAATTGTCAAGGTTGAGAAACACTGTATTAGGGAATTAATGCCATTAAAACAAGGTGAGAAATCCCCAGAAAGAAAAGGAATATATATGTATCAGTTCCAAATTATTATTTAGAGAGAACAAATCCCACCAATTTGAAGTGGATCACAAAATAAAGAATCCAAATGTACTTTTCAATTTTTTTTAGAAATTGCCATTGCATATATTTATTATATTGACTTTAGTCATAATCTTCCACTTGCTGCTACCCCGTCTTCTTTGTTCATTCAAAAAATAATGAAAACAGGAAAAAAAAGAAATTAAGGAAAAACCAGGAGTAGGAACAAAAACAATTCATGTACCATGAATCCAAATAAAAAGAACTGTAAAACAAACCAGCGAAAACAAGAAAAATAATTAAGTAGCTAACCATAGACTTTACAATGCACAGGGAATGAAAAAAAAATCTCCAGACAGAATGAAAAATAAATGTACAAAAGTCTTCAGTCTTGGATGGACTGTTCTGTAAAACTCTGGATTATTCTGCTTTGTTGTGCTGCTTTTCTTTGGAAACAAATCAGAAGTGGCTCAAAGTATTATGAATACAACATTCTCGACAAAAGAAGGTCAGATCACCCCCGGAACACTTTGAACTGCTTCTACTTTGAGAATTTACGTCAAAACTGCCAATTTTCCCCACCCACCCCCTTCCCTTGAATAGTATGATCTGGAAGAATCCAGAAGGAAATGAAATCTGCCAGCACACTCTGGAACAATACCCTCTCAGATTAACACATTTTGCACATCTGTAAAAACAAAACAAATATAGAAAATATGCCACTACTAAAAATGCCTTCTTTCTTGTAGATAAGAGATCTGACCCTATAATAATTTTGCAATATATCATTTTAATATTTCAATATACTTTTAATATTATATTTTACCTGTATGCCAAGAATGCCACAGGCTTCTGATGTCCATGTTCATCAGTCATTGAACCAACACTGGGAGGCTCTACAATCACATCATAAATTATTCCTACAAAGGAAAAAAATATTTATAAAGAAAAAATGATTCTTTATTAAAGAACTCTTCCAAAAAGGAAGGCAGAGTTCACAAACACATCATTCTATTGCTAATAGCTACAAACAATAGTTCTTAAAATTTCACAACCATCACTTTTGCCTGTCCTCAGGTTCTAATGCTGCATATATAGAAACATACCCTCCACCAAGATTTTATTAGTTAGTCGCCTTGTCAGGTTTTTTTTTAGTTTGCCATTTTTCAAATTTCCTTCAGCCAATTTTTAGCAGTAAAGTTTACTTCTCTCCTAAAAAGTCCATTGGTTTATTCCATAGGCACAGTGGGATCCAAACCTTGTTTGTCCAAGATCTGGTAAAAGTGGGTGATATTCATTTCAGTAAGTCTACCTTCTGGACTAATGGAGTTTGGGAAGGTAGATTATGATTGGTTATTAGATTTATATTCTACCGTTATATTCAAGGTATACATGTTATTTTTCTCTGTAATCATGTGTGGTAAGATGGACTGAGAGAAAGTTACTGGCCCAAAGTCACCCACCGAATTTCCATGGTTGAGGGTGGACTAGAATTTGAGTCTTATTTTTAGTCCAACAACTTAACAAATACACTACACTGGCTCTCACAACTGAATGATATTTCTACGAATTAACGGGTGAATGGGAGTATTCTCTCATATATTTAAATGAACTGAGGTATTATTTTTCAGCTATTTTGATAGCAAAATGTTTTAAAAATCTGATTTGTGTATGTTGTTTGTCCCATCTGCAGTGTTTTCTCTATCCCCAATTATATACTTTCTTTGTACATACTTCAATGTGTCCATCTCACACTGTGTTCCTGTCTGTTTTCTCTGTTCTTCTGTAGAGATGAAGCCAGGAATCACTCATAACTTTTACTTCTTGTAATAGTATCTCGACTGTCTTTAGCCTTATGCATAAAACAATTGCATCCATACTATTTTAAAAGTGTTAAATGCAATCACTAATCATATATTGTGATTCTTTGAAGTAATATAAGAATGTGCATTTTACTGCAAATTGGAAGCTCAAAGTATTACAGAATTCCTGCAATAACATCTGAAGTTCAAGAGAGAATATTTTGTAACAATCCGGTGGCATTGTCAATCACTAAACGAGAATGAAGGAAAGAATAGTTTGTACTCTAAGACCTTCACAAACTAATCCAATTAAAACACTGCAGTAGTCAGAGTTCTTCTATATCTCTAAATAATGTTCAAATATATTTTACTGTATTTTCAACACACAGACACTGAAGCAGACACTCATATATATTCAAACATTTTAAGAATGCAACAAAATTTATAAGCAAAAAATGTATCGATAAATGTGATAATGAAGTTTTAACTGAGTTTGATACAATTAGAAATTTATTAGTTTAAATATGATATAGCAAATGTTAAGGGAAATAGAGAAGAAATATTTGATGATGTAACCTGAGATATGTACTAAAGATTTTGTTACTGAACTATTGACCAACCCAATCACCACATTGCTTTACAAATACTTAAATGTAAAACTGGAAAACCAATAAAATATTATAAAAAAAGAATGCAACAAAATTTAATCTAGCAAAATTAAGTAACCACTTAAATGAAAACATGGAATCTTGTAATTAATTTTCTTTCAGGCTTATCATGATCCTTTTTCATCTGTTAAAGAGCTGCCTATTCCCTGCTCTATCCATCAGCAAATCTGATTACAGGTAGTCCTCAATTTACAACCACAACTGAGCACAACTTTTATGTTGCTAAGTGAGACATTTGTTAAGTAAATTTTGCCCCATTTTATGACCTTTCTTGCCACAGTTAAGTGAATCAGTGCAGTTGATAAGTTAGTAACCTGGTTGTTAAATGAATCTGGCTTCCCCATTGACTTTGCTTGTCAGAAGGTTGCAAAAGATGATCACATGACCTTGGGACACAACAATGGTCATTAAGTATGAACCAGTTGCCAAGAATCTGAATTTTGATCACATGATCATGGGGATGGTACAAAGGTTGTAACTGAAAAATGGCAATGTCACTTTTTTCAGTGCTGCTGTAACTTTGTACAGTCACTAAATGAACTGTTGTAAATCGAGGACTATCTGTATATAGGGTAGGGCTTTTCGGATTTGGGCTGCAAAACGTAGAAAAATATTAGAATCCAACTAAGAGATAAAAGGGTTTTTTTTTAATTTGTTTCCTGACATGCCTACTTGTCTGAAGTTCTGCAGCACGGATGGTTTGTAAGAATAAAAAGTTATGGATACGTGACCAGTACAGTGACAAAAAATTTAGCAGTATCTCCTTTTGTTAGAGGGAATTCCTCTGGCTCAGCCACCTTTTTGCTCCTTTTCTGAGCTGCGCCGGGAAAAGAGCAGGAGAGCCGGGTAAGGAATACTGAAGACCCTTCTGGTTATAGTCCGGCCTTTTGCAGCCCGGACGCCACGTACTCAAGGAACAACTGAAGACCGTCGCCTGAACAGACATTTCCAGGGAACACGCAGCGAGGGTTTCCCGCATGCGAAGTTACATTACGAGCGGGCAGGGGGGAAATGGTCCCCTCAATCTAAGGGTCGAGCGGGGGGGAAGGAAGGGAGAAAGAGGTCCACGGCGGGACTGAGCGTCGGGCGGCGCCCCCGGTGGGTATTCAGGCGCCGGCGGCGCAACGGGGTCGTCTCGCTCCCACCCCCGAGGGTCCAGCGGCTCCTGAACTCCTTCGCCGGGAGAAACCTCTCCTCCTACCCCGGCGGCTTCAGCCCGTTGCTGTCTCTGGCATTACCTCCCGTGATGAGGAAGTAAGAAACCACCACGAGCGCATAGACCGTCATGGCCGAGGGCATGTGCACCCAGCTCGGCCGCTTGAGTTTAATGTTGGGGCATTCCAGCACCAAAAACGGCACTCGGTAGAGGGTCTCCATAGCGATCCCAGCTCCAGCCTCGCCCGCTCTCGTAGCCGCTGCCTTCCAGCCCACCGAGATCGGATACTGGGCTGACCTATCGCGGCCGCCGTAAGTATTGTAACGGCACTGCCGAAAAGTTAACGTCCTGGAAGGGAAACAAAACAAACGCTGCGGCGGAAACTAAGTACTAAAGACGAGAAATAAAACGAATAAAATGTTGAACGAAAAAGGACAGAGTTTTAACGACAGGTTACTAGCAGAAAAGATGTGCTAGGTGGCGTTCTATCGGGATGAAGGCCATTTAACGCGGTATTAATCTTCCAGGACCTTAACTTGCTCGACGTGGTCATTGAATGAATAAACGTGGCCCTGCAGAAGTAGATGACACAGAAGCCACGCCCACCAAAATGGGACCAGCCAATGGTATAGCGTAAGAGTTTAATGCGTGTATTTAACCTGGAAGAATGTTTGAAAAAATGCCGCCCCGACTTGAGACTGCAATTCTGCCCGAGCGACAATGTTTATTTCAATTAGACAACTATAGTTGTAATTCCTCAGCGAAATTAGGCTTATGCTCAGCTATGCTTCGGCTAACCGCTTTTTAAAAATTTATCCACTTTCCGTCTGCAGCACATGCTAAGCCTTAATTAAATAAATCATATGGAAATGTAGTATTCTTTAAGCCTGAGATGAGATTCATATATAGGCACATTCTGTAGTCGCAACATTAACTCAGCTCTTTTCTCACGCAATTCCCTTTGGCTCTCATCTACCCTTCTCACCCAAGAATTATGAATCTCTTAAGACCCTGCTATTATTTTGTGTCTGTTCCCTAATGGTTGACTGAAAGATTTGGAATTTCGTGTGCTGAATAAACGTCCAGGATTTCTTAGAGACATAGCAAAGTGGTTCAAGTTTTCCATGTGCTCAGTGGCTAGTAGTTTTATTTTAAATCCCTGATTTGTCCATTTAAGTGGGACAAGTATCCATAAGATTGCAGCCCTTGATTTTTAACGAGTTCTAAGTTATGGTTTTCATTAAAAGTAGCCACCATTTTGGTATTACTCCCCATTTCATTCATGCGACTTAGCCTAATAATTTACACACATAAAATGAAATGGTAATTATAAAATGAGAATTTATATGCAGTATTTTTACCCTAAATTGACCTCTGATAAATACTATAAAGAGACTGGCTCCACACATCATGTGACACATTCATTTGGTTCTGGTTTAATGTGTAAACTGAGCCATTGTGATTTGTTAACCATGCCTAACATAGCACAACATATGAACTCAAAGTTTATGGTGATGACCCGTTGCCTGGAGGCCGTACGGGTCTGGATGGGGAGGAACAGACTCAGACTCAACCCTTCCAAGACCGAGTGGCTGTGGTTGCCGGCGCCCCGGCATAGCCAGCTGACTCCATCGCTGTCTATAGGGGGCGAAACTTTGGCCCCCTCAGAGAGGGCACGCAACTTGGGTGTCCTCCTGGATCCGCGGCTGA
>NW_015386080.1:1190613-1241692 GCF_001527695.2 Protobothrops mucrosquamatus | reverse complement strand
TCCTAACCTTCCGCCGCGCCCTCAAGACATGGCTTTTTCAGCAAGCGGGACTGACCTAGGGTGAATTTTAAATAGGGATAATTTTTAATGATTTTAATAATGTCACAGACTATAAATATTTGGTTTTAATTGGCTTTTATAGGGGAAATGTTGTGTTGTGTTGTTTATGTTGTGTTATTTTAATATGCTGTGAGCCGCCTTGAGTCCCGTGGGGAGAAGGGCGGCATATAAATTATGAAAAATAAATAAATAAATAAATAAATAAATAAATAAATGGATACAATGCTATAATCCCAGCTGTTCTACTGTATGTATATGTTTGGTCTTCAGTATATTAGTCTGTCCTTCTTATGCAAACATAGTTTAGACCAGGTAAGAAAAAATTCAGTTCACAAACTAAAGCTATCAAAGGTATGTGTGCTATTCATTCCCTCTGAAATATAGAAATGGCAGTGTTGGATTGGAAACATGTTTTTCCAATGCAGCTTTCTTCAGATGTTTGGAGAATTCCCATAAACTTGAATCAACAAAGCCAATTGTCAAGAATGCTGAGAAACGTAGTTCAAAATATTTCAAGGCTACAATGTTGAGGGTGGTTGCTTAAATATCCCTAAGTTAAACACTTAGCCCTGATTCAGGAAAACAAATTCCTTAATATTATACCACTTTCTCAGTTTGACAAGTCCACACATCAAAAATAATGAAAATTTAGGCTGCTCTTCAGAAAATCAAACAAAATTAGAATCAGTAATTGAAGATCATAGAAATGGTCAGCATTGCTCTTTGTAGATTTCATTCAAATCCTTTTGCCAATTTTAGATGCATTGTCAAATGCACCTGATACATCATTGCAGGAATTTATCTCAAGGCATATGGAATATATAATCAAGATGAAGTTTTGAAAGGTATTAATTTCCCATTTTTAAAAAGCAGAACAGATTATTCTAACTTCATAGTTAATAAACTTTTGAATCTCATTTTAATTTTTTAAAATGTTTCTACTCCCTATAGTCGTACACTAGTTGGGATCATGCTAAAGAAGCATATAACATCTGTACAAACTGCAATGAGAACTATGTGGATTTTGTACAGGAGGAACAAAAATAGATTTATCAAATACTATTGTATATCACAACTTGTGATTTTCTCCAAGGCATCCGAGAATCAGGAGACTGGGTTAGACGAAAAGATGATTTTATCTGACAGGATTTTTATTTATCTAAAATTTGAAGAGTTATCTAACACAGTGCTTTTCGGCACCTGGCAGGTGGTATGCATACAATGGGTTGAAAACCTCTGTAAAAAAAGTGTAAAAGTATAGCGGAGGGATGAGCTGGAGCGGCAGCCATGCTGCACAGGCCTGTGAGAGAATCAGCTGGAGCTGCAGTGTTGCTGGGACTCTGCTGAGCGCCCAGGATCAGCACGGGGCTCCAGCTGATTGGCGCTTCCGGAAGCAGCACGCAGCCTTGGGGAAAGGAGTCAGCTCAGCAATATCGAAGAGGAGGGGGAGAAGAGAGGATGTAAAAGGAGGTGGTTTTGGAGGGAAAGGGCGAGAAAAAAATACGGGGAAAGATAAGGGGACAGAGTAAGAGAGACAGAGAGGCTTCTTTGAGTCAACCAGGAGAGAAGGGGATAGAACAGTGCAAAGATTAATGCAGTACAAACAGGTACAAGTTTCCCATTAAAAGTGGGATAAATGGGTGTACAGATAGTCCTCAATATACAACAATTGAGCCCAAAAATTATGTTGCTAAATGAGAAATTTGTTAAATGAGTTTTCTCTCATTTTATGACTTTTTGCCACATTTGTTAAGTGAATCACTGCAGTTGTTAAATTAGTAATGCAGTTCTTAAGTGAATCTGGTTTCCCAATTGACTTTGCTTGTCAGAAGCTGGCAAAAGGGGATCACATGATCCTGGGACACTGTGACCATCAGAAATATGAATCAGTTGCCGAATGTAAATCACATTATCCTAGGGATGCTGCAATGGTCATAAGTGTGAAAAATGACCATAAGTCACTTTTTTCAGTGCTGTTGTAACTTCAGTTACTAAGTGAATGTTGTAAATCGAGGACTACCTGTACTTTATCACTTTTTCCCCTTGTTTTGGTCATCAAGTTTTTGACACCTTGCTAGGCAGCTGGTGGTACTCGAATATTGCCATATCCTAAAAGCGGTACAATCTGTCAAATGTTTGAAAAGCATTGATCTAACACTTATTAGTGCTCATTCCACAATATATTCTTTATATTCTAAAAGATTCTAATTCACTTTCCTTCAGCAAAGAATTCTACATTTAATGAATACTTGGAAAGGCATCCCAACAAGTCACGCTCTGAATATTTATTTTAGGTAATTAGTTATACTTAACACTGCTCAGGGGTTTTGCTGGGCTGCCATGAAGGACACCATCAATTATAGCATTTACTGGGTGATTTGGTACCAGTCCTTGTCTACCCACCATCCACAAGATTATTGTGGGGAAAATAGACACTACACTTAAGATACTTAATTCAGTATTGGATCCAACTATCTGATAAACCTATTCATATATACAGGTAGTCCTTACAACAGTTCATTTAATGGCCGTTCAACGTTACAACAGCACTGAAAAAAGTGAGTTAAGACTGTTTTTCACACAACCATCACAGCATCCCCATAATCAAAATTCGGATGCTTGGCAACTGATTCATATTTATGACGGTTGTAGTGTCCCAGGGTCATGTGATCACATGTTGCGACCTTCTGACAAGCAAATCAATGGGGAAATGAGATTCACTTAACAACTACCTGTACTTCCTAATAGCAAGTAAATATGATGATTTCTAAGATTTTTTTTCTTCCCACATTACTCAGTTCTAATTATTTAACTAGACAATTGCCTTTTAGAAGTGATTATTTTCCTAGTTATCAGTACAGCATTCTGAATACTTTTAACTTTATATACCATTCACCTTAAACATACACAGGTACCATTATTGATACTCAGGCTTTCCATCACCTATATTTTCTATGCCTGATTCCTTTTGACAGGTTAGTTATTTTTGTACACCAGTTATCTCTTTCATGTCTGATTATTAATTGTAAATCATTTTGATGCTGTAAGTGCTATTATTAGCCCAAAACAAAAAGAAAAAAGTTTTGCAGATTAACTGTAAATTGGAAGCAGTGCTACCAAAAATGAATGCAAAAGGACCTTATTTTAGGATATCTTTGCTCTTCCCAATAGTTTTAATACTCAGGAAAAATCACCATGTAGATTATTTAAATCTTCATTTATTGAGCGACAATAGAAATAATCACTTTGATTTTTGACTCTGTGCTTGTGCCTTCAGTACTTTGACAACAATCTTCTGTTCCTCAATAAGGAATGCTCGCTTGATTCTAAAAAAAAAGTAAAGCATTGTTATAATTCAGCATATCACAATCATAACAGGCATCAGTTGAAAAGCTGGTATTTGTTAGTAGATCCAATCTACATGTCATGTTAAAATAAAGCCTTTATGGAGAAGTAGGAAGAAACAGTAGTTCTTTTTCTAATTTTAATTTTGTTAAGTTACAAATATATGCAGACAGTCTTTTTCTTTTTCCAATGGATCAGTAAAGCTCCTTACAGTTGCAAGATATACCAACTGTTAATGAACTGGTAAAATAAAACAAGGTAGATGGATACAGCTCTCTAGGTTACTTTGAACATTGCAATTAACAACTTGTACATCAACATGCCTTAAAAATATTCTAAAGTAGGTAACTATTCTAAATTATAAGTTTTGTGAATCACTTACTGACAGAGAACAAACTATAGTATATATGTAATTAGGATACATTCAAATGAACATATGAATTTCAGCAAAATTATACTTAAAATATTATTTACCTGTCACGAACACATTTAGCACACATCGAACCTCCATAGGCTCTACTAACGTGTTTCTTTGTTTTGGAAAGTCTCATAAGAACTTTTGGTCGAACAGCGCGGACCTGTAGAAAATAAAATACATCTTTCTGTAATTCACCCAACTTTATATAAGCTGAAATTTATCAAATAAAAAAGAATGTAGGCCATATAACTTTTGTGCTTATTTAAATCATCCATTCACAATATGACAAAACATTTATGAATAAGTACTATAAATAAGTTTGTTTTAATTTCAAAGACTGTATTGTTTAATACTAAAAAGTATATTCAGAATAGATCCACTGAAATGGAGACTTTAGCTAGGCATGACATTATTGTGCTACCTATTTCATTAAATTGCTATTAAGTTTGTCAAAATTTGGATTTGGCTCTTAACAATATCCTTGCAACAAATGAACCCACACTTCCTGAAATTATTTCAAATATCAGAGTTTCATTCATATGAAATGACAACATCATCCTGTCCAATTTCATCAGACAGAGAAGACATACAGGGATTTATATTTCGTAGGTACCAGAAGGTGGGCCTTCTCTGGTACATTCTCTCTTCCACCACACCAGAAGTTAGGTTGGATCCACCCCTCATGATATTCCCTAGATCCCTAAAGAGCTGATTGTTACCAGGGCTGGGAGTCCCAGGAACCAGAGACATATTTGGATAGCTCCTCTACTGAGATATATATACTCACTTTCTTCCCTGCCTAGGGTTTGTATGTTTTAATTTCAGTAATACTTTGATTTTGGGTTCTTTTTAATATTTTTATATTTGTTTTTATATATTTCTTACTTTATTGGATTATTGTATGCCACTCACATTCACCTTTGATGAGATAGCTGGCCATATACAATCTGATTAAGAATAAGCAAATTCTTAAGAACAATAGGTACCTGCCCAGTTGGAATATACCACTGCATTTACCACATCACTTCAAAAGTTAATGTTCTCTTCTAAAGAACTTTTAAAGAGCTTGGGAGAATAGAAAAAATGAAAACGTGCTGCCTTAAAAAGAGGAAATTCTAGCAAGCAAAATATTTTTAGCTCCTCAACGATCATGTTATTGTCTAGCATTGTTTTTTCTGAAAGTTAAAACTGCTACTAAATTTAAAGTCATATTATAGCTACTTAAATACAAATAGAAAATGATTTCCTCATATAAATTGTCTTGTGTCCTGCAGCTTGGTCTTTGTATAAAACTACTTAATAAAAAAAGACTTACACCACGAAGTCTTCCTGGGCACACACCACATGCAGACTTTGGTGCCTTGCCAACTTTCTTAGTATAAAGATAAACAATCCTATTACCAGGTGTCCTGGACCTGTATGAACCAGATAACAAATAGTATGGTCACAAACTCAAACAAAAGACATTCAATCAGAAAATAGCCAAGAATTCTAGATTGGACTTACAGTCTGGTCTTGTTAGAGGCTGTATTGTAGGACAGCCTACGCCGGTATGTCAAACGTTGGACCATTTTCAATGCCTAAAACAAGGGAAAGTGAATGGAATGTGAGAAAGGTCATTCTTGGACTAGAACTATTTAGATTTAACCATATATCAGCCATATCCAATCTCCCAGTGGCCTGGACTACATATCCATAATCTCTGGGTATTACAGTGTGGGAAATCTAAGAGTTATAATTCATCACATCTAATGCTACTTTACACACTTGATTACAACGGTCACGCTGTTAGCATTAAGCACAAATAACATTTAAAAACATTCTTGTGGACAGAAAATACTATTAAGCATGTCTGTCACATTTGACATGTTGCTAAAAATGCCGATGCTCTCTCTACTCTTAAAAATTTTGCGCTTACACAAAAAGCAAAGATTTACACCCACTTTCTGCTAATACAAACCAATGGTTTATACTACTTTCCCCCAAACAGTCCTCCCTGGATATTTCATGGAGAGATGAGCATGAGCTCATGAGCAATCACTAACACACAGGGTAGTCTCAAATGGGGAAAAAAAAACTGATGCAGAAACATTTCCCCTCTCCCCGTCCCCAAAAATGTCCCTAACAAAGTTGGTTCTGGGAGAATATTTCTGGGCAGGTGGCGAATATTTTTGCATCATGTCACAATCCTATGTTTAAATCAGTGTTTCTCAACCTTGACAATTTTAAGGCATGTGGACTTCAACTCCCAGAATTCCACAGCCAGCATTGCTGGCTGTGGAATTCTGGGAGTTGAAGTCCACATGCCTTAAAATGGTCAAGGTTGAGAAACACTGGTTTAAATGTACTGCAGAAAAAAAAAACACTACAGATGAGCGAGCAACCACGGAAGCTAGGAAACAAACTGCTAAATGCTATCTATGCCCCTTAAAACAGCAGCGTAGCTGAGCCAGTGGAAACTCAAGACCTCTTGTAACAACTACGGGCAGGATTCGAAGCCTTATTCCTCCAAGGCCAGGCTGGGCGGCCTCCTTCCTGCGATCGCATCACGGCCTCCTTCTCTCCTATTTTAACATTTACCGCGACCATACACCCTTCATTCTTCGCACCAGACTCCCAGCCGCCTCGCAGCAAACCTTTGAGCTCACCCAATTTTTCTATGCAACGGATGGAAACAGATTAAAATCAACTCCCTCCCCCCCAAAACGAGAAGAACGAACCTTAAGAGGGCGCTTGCACCGGAAGAGAAAGAAGGCGGTGGCGGGGGAGGTTAAAGTTCAAACGTAACCCTAAGAAACCGGAAGTGCGATTACGTCTCTTCGTTCAGTTCCCAGGGAAAGGAAAGTGGGCGCTGCCATTTTCTATACGGGGGGGGGGGGGAGGTAAAAACCTTTTCCTTCAAATGTAGACAGATGACAAAGGTTAAGGCAGCTTTCTTATTGCGTCAAGAATTTACAGGCATGATGATACACTCTAAATATAAATAGTGCGGTGTATATATATATAGTGCGGTGTGTGTATATATATATATACATACATACACCGCACTATATATATATACACCGCACTATTTATATTTAGAGTGTATCATCATGCCTGTAAATTCATGACGCAATAAGAAAGCTGCCTTAACCTTTGTCATCTGACTACATTTGAAGGAAAAGCACATATATAAAACCTTTGGCCAAAGTAACTCACAAGACTATTGAATTGTGCAGCTTATCGGACTAGTTGGGATTTCTATTAAAAGTATTCTATTATAGAGCAGGGGTAGGCAACCTTGGCTCTTTTATGACTCGTGGACTTCAACTCCCAGCAGCACAGCTGGCTCAGGAATTCTGGGAGTTGAAGTCCACGAGTCATAAAAGAACCAAGGTTGCCTACCCCTGTTATAGAGTAATATTAAACCGATAATAACCGCATTACCCAAGCCTGTATGCTTTCATGTAATTTCTGCTTTCTGTTACAAAATGCGTGCCTCGTCTTCCGTTTTTGTCTCTTGATTTACCAAGGTAGCCTGCAGTCCGAGTATTTTCCCCCGAGTATTTCCAGTCTCTCTCTCAGCACTAAAAAAGAACAATAGCAAACCATGCCCCCAAACCCTTGCCAAAATATCCACAGTCATCAGGTATTTACACTGACCTGAAGCCACTATATATTTTGATTAACTGATTAACCCCAACCTGTACTAATTAACCCCCTTTCCAAGTACTAATCAAGTGTGATCCTGCTTAGGTGTTAGCAAGCTCGAACTGCACTGAAAATAATTTGCAAGTGAATACTTTTAAAATCGTAACTATGGGCAGTTAGCAACACTTCACAAGCTAGGCTTTAGTAATTTTAATTAGGTTCTCATTTTATTGGGATCAGTGGATTAATTTTTTATTGAAAAAGGAAGGAGGTTGAGCACCAAACTGCTCCAGGTTATTTTAAAAACATCTTTGTGTCTTTTATGGTTTTGCCACATGAACCCATGTTAATGTAACAAAAATAAAAATAATATTGAGAAGTATGTCCTTGAGTTCAATTGGCCTGATTTTTAAATAGCTGCATTTTACTGATATTTATTAAATGTTAAATAATTATTTTATTGATAGCGATTTTTGGTGTAGTAGTGGTTAAGTGGTGCTAGTCCCACCTTAGGCACAAAGCCAATAGGGTGACCTTGGGCCAGTCTCTCTCTCAGCACTAAAAAAGAACAATAGCAAACCATGCCCCCAAACCCTTGCCAAAATATCCACAGTCATCAGGTATTTACACTGACCTGCAGCCACTATATATATTTTGATTAACTGATTAACCCCAACCTGTTGACCCTACAATTATATAATCACTATGCTGTCTGCAAATTAACACAACATATCAAAAGTTTTTTTTTAATTCCAAAGCTTTATCATAGTTGTTTTCCCATGAATATGTTCCAGTTTATGTAAGTCCTTCCTAAAATTCTGTTTCCCAAAGTATTCTAGATGTGGTCTGAACAATGCAGAAATAGAGAAGAACAATGACTTCCCTTGATTTTGATACTGATTTTGTTTAACCTGGGATTGTATTTTGTGTAGGGTTATATAAACAGCCCTATCGCATTGATGGCTCATGTTCAGCTTGTGATCCACCAAGACGCACAGATATTGCATGAACTGTCAATTATAGCTTCTACCAACCTATCCTCATGCTTTTGATTTTTTTTCTAGCTAAATGAAAGACAACGCACTTGTAATAGTGAAATTAATGTTACTGTTTTCTGTCCTTTGAGTTTGTCAAAATCCTATGGAATATTGATACTTTCCTCTAAGGAATTCACTGTGTTCCCCCCTCCAGCCATTTTTATATCATACATAAATCTGATAATCATTTTCTTACTGCTCATCCAAGTCATTTATAAATACAAGGAAGAGTACAAGAACTATAATGGGATCCTAATCCAAATCACTTGACATCTTTGTCCAGCTTGTCCTGGAGCCTGGATAGATAATACTGAATACAATTGTTTAACAAGTTCTGTATTCCATTAAGAATGGCTTAGTCCAGGCCACATTTTACATCGTGTTTACTAGGATTTCTCAGGCAATTCTGTTTTGCTGAAATCAAGGTATACTATGCTTGATGCATTACACTGATCAGTTAACTATCAATGCTCTAAAAAAAGTGATGGCTTTTTTATGTAGTTTTGTGTGATTAATTCTTAATAAATTCCTGTTGGCTTCTGTGAATATCCAGGATAAAGTAACTGAATCCTTGCCAGAAACACCTCAAGAGACAGGAGGAATTGATTGTAGAGTAGGGTGTCAAACTCGCCATGTCATGTGACATGTCATGACGTATTGCAGCTTTTCCCCTTGCCAGAGCTGGGGTGGATGTGGCTTCTGCGTGACACATCTGGCCCACGGGCCGGTAGTTTGACACCCCTGTTGTAGATGAAGCCAGCCTTGCTATTTAACTGTTCTTATTCCCAAATCAAGCACTCTCCTCTTAACCTTATCCTCAGAAAGAACGAAGTCTTCTAATTTAAAAACAAGAGGAACTGAAACTGAAAGAATAACTGAGCATCTAGAACAGGGGTGTCAAGCTGCCAGCCTGTAGGCTGGTTGCATCATGCTGAGGCCGTGCCCACCTCAGCTCCAGCAATGCGGAAAAAGTCACGATACGTCACAACATGTCACGTGACACGGTGAGCTTGACACCCGTGATCTAGAACAGCACAGAAACAGAATAAGGTTGCCTATATTGAAACTTTGACAAAAAAACCAACCAGCACAGCTATTAAAAGATGCCAATATTGCAATATCAAATATAAGCACCAATTCACTGCAAGAAGCAAACTAATTGATGTATCACACTGCTATAATTTATAAATGAAGATCTTGAAGGCAAAATGAACAGAAAACAAAACAAAACAAAACAATGCATCACCCGAATTGAAGATCAGATTAAAAAATAAGATCAGCATGCTAAAATTAGATTTAAGTAAGCTAGAGTAGATGGAAGAAGCTGAAGAACAAAAAGACCGAAGAATACTAATCAAGAAATATTTTTATTTATTAATGTATGCATGCATGCATGCAGTTATGGGACAACCCAAAGAAATGCAGTAAGTATTCAGCTTTAATAAAGGATGTGGAGAAGAAGAAAGGCTGAAATGAAAGAAACAATAGAAATTGTGAAGAAGGCAAGGAAGATCAAGAATTAATAAGCACCAAGTGAAGATGAATGTCATGACTTTTGGTTGAATCATCTTAATTGTCTATACCTACTCTAAGCAGTTTAAACAACATACTGCAAGGAGGTGAAATTGAACACTGGTTAACATTTTACAAAATCTACATGATAATGAAATATCCAAAAAGAGGGCAGCACCAGGCAACTACGAGGCAATTACCTGCTTACCAACAACTTTCAAATTGCTAACAGATGTGGTAGCTGATACAGTCCAACAGCATCTAATTGAAAACAAGCTCTTTCCACCTGAACAGAAAGGAAACTACCGCAACAGCAGGGGGGCAAAAGATCAACTTCTAATTGACAAGATGATTTTGAAACTGTTAAGAGAAGGATCAACCTAAATGTAGCTTGGATTGATTACATTCAACTTTCTGCCACATGACTGGATAATCAAGTGCTAAGAAATAACAGGAGTCAGTAGAAACATCAGAAGCTTTGTGCAAAGTTCAATGGCACAATGGAAGACAGTTGCTGGTGACAGACTGGGAGAGGTTAATATCAAGGGAAGAGATCACTACTAAAGTGTCAAAGAGATTCATAACCACTGCTACTATTTGTCATTGCATTGATTTATCTGTCAATAATACTGAACAAATCACGCCATGACTATCAAGCATCAAAAAAATCTGCCAGGTGATACCACTTCCTTTTGAATGATCAAAAGCTGTATGAAAAACACTGTAAAATAGAATCACTCCTCAACACTATCTGAATATGCAGCCAACATGCTGTAATGGCATTTGGACTGGACAAATGTGCCATCCTTACCATTTGCAGGGGAAACGGTGAAAACTGAAGGAATCATGATGCCCTATGCCTATGGATGAAGAGAAATTAACTTGGCCCCATTAATACTGGCAACATCAAGCACACTGAAATCAGGAAGATACTTAGTAGTGAATACATCAGAAGAGTGAAGCGGATCTTAAAGTCCAAACTCAGTGGAGAAAATACCATTAAGTCGGTTAACACTTGGGCATTCCAGTAACTAGGTATACAGCTGAAATAGTGGACTGGACTCAAGCTGAAGTAAAAGTCATGGACAGGAAGACCAGAAAAATAATGACAATGAATCATGCCTTTTTCCATGCAGTGATGTTGACAGACTATTTACCAAGGAGCATAGGTAGTATATATACTACGAAGGCTTACTGAATACCAATGACTCCCAAATTGGCCTAGGTGAAAGACCAAATGAAGAATTGAAAATGGACATGGCAAGGAAAAGTATTACATGGCCAGTACTTAAAAAAATCAGATAACAAGTTCTGAGAATGGCTAAGAGCAGGAAAGTTGAAAAAACAGGCGGGCTAATTCTGGCTACAGAGGACCAAACTTTAAGAACAAATGCATACAAAACAAAAATTGAAAAGAACAGATACCTCTGGAAAGAAGCTGAAGAAACAGAATTACAGGTAGTCCTTGACTTATAACCATTCATTTAGTGATTGTTGAAAGTTATAGTGGCACTGAAAAAAAGTGACTTATGACTGTTTTTCAGACTTAATAACCATTGCAGCATCTCCAGGGTTACGTGATCAAATTTCAGACGCTTGGCAACTGATTCATATTTATGACGATTGCGGTGTCTTGGGGTCATGTGATCACCTTTTGAAACCTTCTGACAAGCAAAGTCAATGGGGAAGCCAGATTGGCTTAACAATCTTGTTACTAACTTAACAACCTTGTTACTAACTTAACAATTGCAGTGATTCAATTAACAACAGCAAGAAAAGTCATAAAATGGAGCAAAACTCACTTAAGAACTGTCTCACTTAGCAACAGAACTTTTGGGCTAAATTGTGGTTGTAAGTCAAAGGCTACTCGTATCTAGTTTGCTGCAAGATCACACAGACTGACTACAAACAACAGCATGACAAAATAGCAACAATGGTGCATTGGGTATATCTGCAAATACCATTTGCCTGCAAACAAGAACTGGTGAGACACAAAATAGAGTAATAGAAAACTCAGAAGCTAAAACATTTTTGGAGTTTAAAATTCAAACAGCCAAGCATTACGATACAGCACCACAGATCTAAACAAGAAAGACAAAAAAGTCTGGCTAGTGGACATTGCAATATTGGAAACAGCATAAGAGAAGCGGAGAAAATCACAAAATATAAAGACCTGCAAATAGAAATAGAAAAACTATGGCAAATGAAAGCAAGGATACTACCAATAATACTAGGTACCTTGAATGCAGTTGCAAAACATCTGGAGCATTACTTGAACACGGACAACATGGGCAACATCCCCATCAGTTAATTGTAAAAGGTAAGTTTATTTTGGACAGCTTATATCCTGTAACGATACTATTAATTTACTATTAATAAAAAGAGCATCTGCCTATCCCAGATCCTTGGGAAGGACTCAATAGGTAGGTAAAAATGCCAAATCTAGTCTAAACTGCTGGCTAACTGCAACCAACTATAATTCAAACAACATTTGTCTATCCTACAACCCTGGGAAGGATTCTATTGGTGGGTAAAAATGCCAAATCTAGTCTAAATATCTGACTGATTGTGCAACCAACCACAACTACAACAATAATTTGCTTGCTTGCAGAATTATATTGGAGCTCCCACCTTTCATAAAAAGACAAGTTGTGTAAAAATTACTACTTTTTCTTAATCCATACATAAAGAGCAAACAGTTAATAGTAATTGATAATAGGTATGGAACATAGTCCATACCTGTTCCATAGTCATGCTTAAATATGGATTATTAAATAACTACAATTGATTGGGTTTGTGTACCATACTAGCTCCTTAGCCATAGCCTCACATAATATGCTTAAACCAAAGCCATGGAAAAATGGAGGTTTCTCCCAGAGGACAAGGCTATTTACTGTGAATGTGGCACTATTCAAACCCCTATCCATCTTTTACAATGTAGGGACCGGCATACACACAAAATGCAATCCCGGGTCCAACATGCACACAAAATGACTTGCTACTCAGAAGTATCCCCACCATCAATGTGGCCTGGCATTGGGTTAGAACAGGGCTGTCAAACTGCCGGCCTGCGGGCTGGTTTCATCATACCGGAGCTACGCCCACCCCATTGCCGGCAATGGCGAAAAAGCTCCGATACGTAGTGCGACATCACATGACGTCGCGAATTTGACATGCCTGGGCTAGAACTACATAAATTTATGTTTTTATTAAAATTATTAATATTTTAAAATATAAATTAATAATGTTCCTCTTTCTAGTTCCTGCATTTCTGATACAAAATGAAATGAAACAAGACAAGACCAAAGCCAAACAAATCATATTAAAGCTTAGCATGCTGAGTGACCCAGGCAGTTAATTACACTAAATAAAACAATAAAACCAAGGGTTCATTCACACAATAAAGTGTGGATGTAATTCCAAATATTTATTTATTCCAAATATAGAGAGTGATAGTGGTAAAATTCCTCATAAACGAATGTATACTCTTAATTACATGATAGCAGCAATTTTTTATGGAATGTTAATATGTACAGTTCCAAGCAATACCATGCAAATTGTATTATTATTATTATATATTCCTTATATTGTAACATATAATCCTCTTTTAATTCAAAATATATGTATAATTATTGTACTTTGGCTATAATTTAATGACTATTAGATGTCAGGAAGAAGATTTCTGGGATTTTTTTTGTCATCTGCTGGAAATCTGGATATTTGTGGCCCAGAGAATCCTAAATATAAGCACAGCCTTAAATTTGCAGAGCTTCAGTTGTTCAAAAGTAAGTTGACTTTCCAGACTTTATGGGGGTTTGACACCATCATTAGCTGCTTCTGCTTTCATCTTTTAAATAGTATCCTTCCAAAAGCTTTGATGTGTATTCATGGCCTTATTTATAAATTTGTAACTTACATGTTGCTGAAAAGTATCCTCACAGCCTGATACCAATATAATTATTATTTTGGTTAATTACTGGATGTTCTCAAATGCAAATTTAAGACACCAGCATATCTCTATCTCCTGAAGTAATGAGAAAAAAATATGTATAAACAAATTATGCAAGCTCATTATAAAAGAAACACATTTTCAACCACAAATGAGTTTCAGAGCAATTAGAGTATTAAATTTGACCTTTCTGGGTCCTGAACCCTAGAGGGAAGAAACCCAATTAAATGACATTAAATAACAATGACCTAAATAGAAAAGGGTAACATAATTCAGTTGTTAAAGAACAAAACTTAAATTGCTGATGAAGGAATTTGGAAATGATCTCTAAAAATATTTTACCAGAATATTAATATTTTAAACAATAGTGCTGATACTAGTTAAATAGCTCTCATGTTCAAGTGACAGAAATCCTAAATCAAAACAAAGGGAAGACAATTTTAAATGTACCTAATATATTCTACCAAATTTTGTGAAAAACTTCATTTCCTTTGGGATTTCCTGAATTTTTCTTTATTTTTGCTGTTTTGTGTTATCAGACCTATATGTAGGTCCGATTGAAGAATCACTTCCTTCAGTGTTGACAAGTTGTCCTTGTCCTGAGACACCTCAGCTTCATCAACCCATGATATAACAACAACAACAACAACAACAACAACAACAACAATAATAATAATAATAATAATAATAATAATAATAATAATAATAATAATAATAATAATAATAATAATAATAATAATAATAAAGTTGGAAGGGACATTGGAGGTCATCAAGTCCAACCCCCTGCTCAGGCAGGTAACCCTATACCATTTCGGACAAATGGCTGTCCAGTCTCTTCTTAAAAACTTCCAGTGTTGGCGCATTCACCGCTTCTGGAGGCAGGTTGTTCCACTGGTTAATTGTTCTAACTGTCAGGAAGTTTCTCCTTAGTTCTAGGTTGCTTCTCTCTTTCATTAGTTTCCATCCATTGCTTCTTGTCCGGCCTTCAGGTGCTTTGGAGAATAGCTTGACTCCCTCTTCTTCTTTGTGGCAGCCCCTAAGATATTGGAACACTGCTATCATGTCCCCCCTCGTCCTTCTCTTCATTAAACTAGACATACCCAATTCCAGCAACCGTTCCTTATATTCCCATCTCTTTGCTTGAAAGCTGCTACAAGGTGCTTGATGGAAAGCACTGTTTGTTTTCTGCCAGAGGTAACATCATCCACGTAGCCTGAAAAATTCCACTTTTGATTCATCCATAAAATATTCCTCCAGAATGCAGGTTCTTGCTGATCAATGGCTTCTTCCTTGTACCATTCCCATCAATTCACTGCTTTTCTGATGGGGAAATCATGTAAACTGACTTTTACCAAGACAAGACAGATGACCCTGCAATTCTCTGGGTGTTCTAGGTTTCTTTGTGGACAATTTTATGTTGCAGTCTTGAAGTGGTTATGGGAGGACAGCCTCTCTTGGAAAGATTCGTATTTGTTTCAGAACTTTTCCATTTCAGGATTGTATTTGTGTACCAGTGGAATCCCAGAACTTTAGAAACAGTATTGTAATCTTTTAAATACTGATAAACTTCAATGATTTTTTAACAAAGATTGTCAGAAACTTCTTTTGAGCAAGGAATGATCTACCTGTAGAATTTTTATTATAAGAACTTCACTGAACTTCACCTCTAGAAAGATGGATTGCCCACAAGTTCCAGGATTACAAAAGAAAAGGCTAAGTTTGCTCCAATTTGAAATAAGCAGCACAAAGCCAGGAAAAAAGTTGACTCTTTTCCCAATACAAGCCAGGGTCATCTGTTGGACAGATGTGGGCCGATACTGAACTAAATATTAAATCTTTTGTGCGGAGATACTTGTTCTTTGGGAACTTTTTCTCCAATTTCCATAGTCTGATTTCCTTCCCCCATCATTACCCTTTCCTAACATCATTACTATTCTCTAGCACAGATATGTCAAACTCGCGACGTCATATATCGGGACGGTTTTGCCATTGCCGGCAATGGGGTGGGCGTGGCTTCTGGATGACACGTCCGGCCCATGGGCCGGCAGTTTGACAGCCCTGCTCTAGTAGTTAAAAATTTTCTAATACTCATCAAGTAGTTTTCTGTATTGGCTTTGCCCTCTTAAATTTTATCTTCCAACTTTGCTTTCATTTTGGATCTTTTGGTGTGACTGTAATTTTGAGCAGGTTAACATCTCCTCCCACTTATTTTTCATGACTGAGTTTGATATCAGAAGTAGTGAAGTATTTTAAGGTTAGGATTAACTGGGATCTGAAAACGTATTTTCTCCCGCAAAATGATGAATCAATTAAGGAACAGCTTTCTAAACTCTTTTGACGAAAATGTTTTAAAGACAGAGTTTTGAGTTTCATCTTTTGTTTATGAAATCAGACATATCCCATCTAAGGCAGCTTGTATGTATGTAAAAAATAATATTTTTTACATAAATGTAAAAAGTTAAACACCAAAGCAGTAGAAAGATTCAGGCTATATTAATGCTAGACGAATTAGTGATCATCTAATCATCTAATATACCCATTAAATTAGTAAAATCCATCCAGATCTCTGTGGGATAATTCCAAAATTTCAAAATGGTAACCAAAACAATCCTATCCTGAATCTTCTGTCTGATGCAGTAAATTCTCAGATGTCAAACGTCTTTGAGAGTAGGTAAACTGACAACAATCCGTATAGCAGATGGATGTTTCAAGTCTGTTTAGAGGCTTGTGCACCATAACAAATATATAAAATTCAGTTAAAATACAAATAAACAAATAAATATCCATTAAATGTAATTTAAAATAGTAAGGGGTCAAGTTAAAAATCAAAATATTTCAACTGAAGTGTGTTTAGTCTTAGTTAAGCCATGCTTTTCAATATACTTTTCATTCCAACATGGCATAGAAAGTCAACACAGTGACCATTTTTATAGGATCTTATAAATAACTGAAGTAATGTAAGGAAGCACTTGGAATATGAAATAACTATAGAAGCCATAGCATTGTTTTTGTTAATAATATTGCCTAGATAGAATGTATTTAAAAAGTATATACTGTTATTTACTTATTAGGAATCTAAAGCATTAAATAACCTCTGTTGGTGTGATTTAATTGAATTGCCTACAATATACACCAGTAAATATTTGTGACAGTATTTTGTACTTAGGAAGATAATGCCATAGAATACAATTGGTCACATACAAATGCATATACTGTAATGCATTTTGGCTGAAATATTTTTATCCAAAAAGAAGAGCAGATGTAATTACCCTGTAAAAAAGAGAATTAAAATGTTGTTAATCTACCCACATGATAAGTAAAGTTATCACTGAAATTCTAATTAAATAGGATGATTGACTAAGGTAGGACATCAAAGAAAAGTACCGAGTATGGTAAGTTGAAGTCTTATTAATTAGTCCACATGGAAGACATACCAGAGACGTCAAGCTGAGGCTGCTGCAAGGAGGAAAAATGGCAGACAAGGAAAAGTGTGTTTCTTTGAAGTTAGGAATGGAGATAGTGATGGAGGTAATTGTGTCTGACTGAATCCAGTAATGAAGAGACGTAAAGCCAGGCCCCAGAATTGGAGGCCAGAGCCAAGTAACGAATATGGGTATCCCCCTGCTGTGAAGAAACAGAATGCTGAACTGGCTAATTGACCCAATCTATCTCCCAGGAGCTCCCTGTTATTATTTATTAATTTTTAATTTCTGAATTATTTACATTCTGGGAAATTATTTTTGGCAGCCTGTTAAGAGCACCAGAGTTAATGGAGGACGAAAGAGGCTGCAACCAGAATTAGCAGAGATGGAGTCACAGGCTACTGGATTTAATGATTTTGGAAAGGATAATTGATTTCACACAGTGTGTCACTTTATACTACTTTAGGGATACACCAGCTATTTTATTAATTGAGGAATAACCAACTCAGAAGAATATTTGAAGTGTAAATGAGTTGCGGGCTCAACTATTTATGCTCAGTTTTTCCCCTCCACCACTATGCTACATTTGAAAGGCAGAAATTGGTTTCTTTAAACTTTCTGACTAAAACCATGAAAAGGCAAGCTTTGTTGTACTCCAGTAAAACTTTTGCAGAGTTCTGCAATAAATAAAGACATTATAATACAAATAATTATTTAACTATCGGAGGGATAGATGATAGATAGATAGATAGATAGATAGATAGATAGATAGATAGATAGATAGATAGATAGATAGATAGATAGATAGATTATACATACATACATACATACATACATACATACATACATACATACATACGTAGATATGTAGATAGCTAGATAATAGATCACACTGTCAAAGTAAAAGTCAATAGTAGTCATATCTAATAAAACTTTGCCAAATGAAACTAAAAATAATTCACTAAGTAAACATCGCTATTTAAAATTATTTATTGATGCTGCTGATGATAGAATAATATCTAATAATCTGCAATTTATTTATTTAAGGACATTTCAAGAAAGTTGGAACAAAACTCCATTGTTTACCCTGGTTGAGACAGAAGAAACATAGATTTTAATCATTACATTTATCTACCAAGGAGTGGAACTGAATCTGAGAGCCAGCTGTTGTTCTAGTCCACATTAGTTTTTTTGACACTATTTATACTGAACAGCTGCAAGACTGCCAGGATTAATATAGTCTTCTCCTTGATGGTTAATTGTATATTGAATTTGACCTATAAATAAGGGTTAAAAACTGTTTCTTTTACCTTTTGTTAGAGTTTGTCAAGATTCTCATTTTACTTTTAATAAAATGGCTGGTAAAAAGGAAGATTGATGGTGAACTTACCAAATTAATGTGTCTTTACCATAAATTTCTTTCCCAGAGATGTATTTCTTCATAAGTATATGATATTAAAATCATGTCCCAAATTCTGAGCTGCAGAAGTGTCCATAGCAATAAAGGACAGGTTCTTTCCTCAACAGAGAATATGGTGAAGCTCTTCATGACTTCTCAAATTAAATGTCAGGAAAAGTAGGCAGTGTCGTGTCAATATCTATCCTTGAAAAGATGGAAATGTTATTTGAAGGATGAGTTGCTAATGGAATATGATCAAATAGGATATAATCACTACAAAATTATCCTAAATAAAAATATATGTAAACATAATTTTTGGGAATTAATTGTAGAGAAATAGAAAAGCTTTGCTTTCAGAGGTGGGTTCCTTAAATATTTCTTTTCTATGGAAATATATATATTTCTGGCTTATTTGTCTTGTATTTCATGAGGCTGGTGAGAACATACAGGCTAGTTTCAGTTCATCTATTACTTTATGGATTACATTATTGACAACTGATGAAGCAAGATGTTCTAAGCCATGACTGACCTGCGGCCTAGGCTTCAAGGATTGCTTCCTTTTCCCTCTCTCACAGTGTTACAGTATTCCTCCAGTAACCTTTTTTAGATTACCATGAAGATTTTAGCAGAAGGACAAACAAAGACAACAATGGTGGAAGGATCCTAAATCATGACAATTAAAAGTGTTCCTTAGTTGAACAGATCTCATACTGAAGTTGCTGTTCATATCACCCAATGCAAAAGAAGCAAGCATTCACAAGTATGCTAATACATGAACAGAATGTAGCTCTTACTGAATAAACTTTTGAAGATAACAGTTGAGATCACATATATCATATACTTTAAGTAGCCACACAGTAAGACACAAATTATGGTTTATAAACAACCATAGCTAGATCCACACTTTGCTCCAAGTCATAATACAACCTATTTGGCTTTAGATTGTTGTGTGAGTCTAGCCAATTGTGGTTCAGTCCACAAACTATAAATAAACCATATTTAAATATAATAACTTTCTGTTATTTTAGAACTTCATTAGAGGCCCTTCTCTTGGAGTTTCCATCTCCATGTTGAATTAGGTGCTAATTTATTATATCAGAGTGGGCCTTTTAGTGAGCTGATTGAAATTTTGTGATTTAACTCCTTCATATGATCTGCTTTGCACAATCATTACCATTGATAAAAGCTAAAAGATGGAAGGAATAATAACAAAAAGAAAAGTAAATGTGAAATTTCAGTGGCAATGAAATATATTTCTGAAAAATCCATCAAAGTCTTCAAAATATAGCTCAGAATGGAACTTTTTAATACAAACATCAATATGAAATTTACACTTCTAAAACTTCTGTGTGGAATTTGAATGAAAGCCTTTGAATCAATTCAATATAAATTAAATAAGTATAAAGGTGACATTTTATATTAAAAAGTTTCTTTTTGATATATATTTTTTTAAAAAATTCAAAAACACTGGCCTTGAAATAATACATTCTGACTTTTTTCTTTATTTTTTGCAGTAGTTTTAAGTGACATTCAAGCCTTCCTTCCTTCCTTCCTCCCTCCCTCCATCCATCCCTCTCTCCCTCCCTCCCTCCCATTTATTTGTTTTTCCATTACTCATTTTTCATCTGTAAGCCATCTAATTTTAACTCTGGTTTTTTATACTAAATTTTGGGAGTTTTGAATTCTATTTTCACGAGTTTGTTTAGAGCTGTTTGCCAATAAAAGGGAGAATACAAATGCCTTACATTAGTAAAATAAACATAGGCCTCCTGCTAACATTCACTAACATCCTTGGAACAATCAGTGACTTCATTCTTTTAATTGTACTCAGAAAATTATTGCTGCCTTGGATTTATGCTCTGTAAAAAGTGTGTTTTTAAGGCCAACCTGAAGACATTAAAGAGAATTAACAAGGAGACAAACCAGAGCAGATTTTATGGGCAAACATTTCTGCAATGGGCTGAGGCAGTCATCGAAAAACATGGCAAAGTTTTATGTAATTAAATTGTCCTCTGAATCTATTTTCATACCATGCTATTTGGATTCCTTAAGGCATTTTCAAATAACTGCCAGTTTAATTAATGAAACTCTCACCAACCGATTCCAGTGATGTTGTACAGAAGTGCACATTCAGCCAATATTGTGCTCTGGTCTGATCCTCAACTCTCAGTTTTCTCAGCATTTTCAGCCAAAGACATATGTTCAGTGTGAGATGGAAATTCTGTTAATTTAAATACAAATGAAGGCGTCTGAAACGCAGTGGGGAACTATCTATACCCTAGCTTGGATATAGCTTAGTTCTGCCCATTGGAGAATTCTCTTAGTGATTCCTTTGGTGTTTCTCTGAGACACAAATTTATAGTTTCCATTATCTGAATAATATGTAAGAAATTAACCATGTTGTGTTCTCTGTTCTTGGGTAGGCTTAATATCTTCTAAAATATATTCCAGCATTACAGTGACTTTATAGCATATGATTCTGACCGAAAGGGCACAAGAACAGATAAGAAGCCACGTTTGAGAAATGCAGTGTGGCTTTAGTTGAGTCGGAAGGCGGATCAGCTTTTGGTCACTAAGAAATGTATACATTCAAAAAAGAAAGGTTACTTCATGTTTGTTAATTTGGCATAAATGTTAAATTATGGAATATCTGTGTGATTAAGGAATTGAAGGCTGAATGCAATAAGAATGGGATATAATGTAATAAAGTGTGCATGACACTAAATGGAATGCTTAGTGAATGCTTTTAAAGAGTAGAATATATATTTTTAAGGCAACAATATATCTTTAGCCTTGATTGTTGAAAGCAAACATAAGGAACAGTTGTTAAAGACTTCTTAGTCAAAGATGTACGGGTCTTTTCATATGCAGAAAATGCCAGTGAGGAATATGGATCTTCAAGTTAATGTATCTTAGTCTTATAGTTAATATAAAATTGTTTGTTTGATTGAGTGAATGACCACAAGTTTGATATAAATAGTGAACAATCAGAGCAAATATATGAATTTGTGTATCTTTTTATTAAAGGAGGAGAAAATTTGTAAGGCATCAAATTCAAGGTAGTAAATTCTATATGATCTGTCATCAGGAATATCTGAGGAAGCAAAATGGTTGTATATTAATGAATACATTTACCAACTTTGTTACTTAAAAATAAGAGTTGGATTTGTCAGGAGAAACAATAATAAGATGAATACAGTGAAAATGGGTTAAGAAGTGTGTGTGGTAGAACAAGCAATAGGGTCAAGAATGATGGGTACTGAATGAATATGGACTGACTCAAAAAGTGAAAGGCTAACATGAAAAAAGTATATAGAAGTGTTTGTACAGAGAGAAAGAAATGCAAATCAAATTGCAAAAAAAATAGACGATGAAAAAGTAAACAGATAGAAAAGAAAATAAAGACTAAAAGTCATGGTTGAATGGAGCTGATGAGTTCATGAAAAAGAGGCATGAGGAATTTAAAGAACAACAACAATAACAACAAAAAGGCAATGTAGGCATTATTATATAGAAATAGAAAAATACAGAGACGCGGGAATGAATTGTGTGGATTCTGAGAGCAGTGATATTGCGGTACAACTATTTAGGGATAGCACACAATAGCACTCTTTGTAATATAAGCTCAAGAAATATGCATTATGTAAGAGAACAGAGAAATAAAATGGCATCCATATAGAACTCAGAAGTAGAACTCAAATTGAATACTACTTATTAAACAAGGTTAATTTGTTCCTACTCTACTTGAAATGGCTTCAAACACTTCAAAACTAGGTCATTTGATTGCTATGAAAATACATGTACAAGGCTACCCTTTTAGCAACAAGTTTGTTGGAGAGTTTTGATTGCATCCCAAAAGCATGTGAGATATTCCTGACCATATCAAAGAAAATTCACTGCATTATCAAGGCCCTCTAATGAGATGGTTTGTTTAATTGAAATGCTTTAAATTACCATCTGGTAGAGCATGAAAAAATCATTTTTTTTTCATTAGAGGAACTCCTTGTTAGCAGGAAATTGAAGTTACAAAATAGCACTGCATGATATACTAAAAGTTTTGTAAAGTATATTCACATTCAAGTTATTAAGACATTTTACATGTAAATTGAATTTATGTATTAATTCGGTATACCCACTCAGTTTAGGCATTTGATTTTTTTTTTAAAGCAGAGCACACATGGGGATCAGTCTAAAGCTCATATTTTATTCTGTAGAGTAAACTGGAAGACCATATTAAACTGACATAAAGCAATTAAAAAAATCTCAAATTATATATTCATAAACTATCCATTAATATCTTATGTATAAGATTTACATTTTATTATAACAGCACTGAAAATTTGACTTACAATCAGTCCTCACACTTACAACCGTTGCAGCATTCCCACCGTCATATGCTCAAATTTGAGTGCTTGGCAACCGGCATGTATTTACAATGGTTACAGCATCCTGGGATCATGTGGTCTCAATCTGCGGGTTTCCTAGCTGCCTTCTGACAAGCAGAGTCACATGGGAAGCTCTAATCACTTAATGACCACAGGATTCATTCAACAGTTGCAATGATTTCCTTAACTACTGTGGCAAAAAGGTCATAGAATTGGGTGTGACTCGCTTAAAAACCACCTTGCTTATGGTCATGTCAAGGACTGCCTGTACTTGCTAAATTAAAGCTGATGTCCTTCAGATAAGCTACAACTACTATCGCCATCACTTTATTATAGCAATTGGATCTGCTGGCTGGAAGAGAACTGCATTGTAAGCCATTTTGTATATATGTATGTGTGCATTGAGTGCAATCCATCTGGCAAATGCCAACGTGGAGAACACTGGATTGTTTAGCATAGAAAGCTCAAAAGACCAGTTTGCATAACAGATTATTTTTTGAGGTTCCCATTACATCCTTGTGGCATTAAAGCTGTGTTTCCAGCATATGAAAAGCCTAGAAATGTGTGTGCTCCCATCCTCTCTTACACCAATCATTCAACTCTCTGGAACTGGATAAGCCTAAAACTTTGGCAGAAATGGTGTAGATACCAGGTGGAAAATAAGAGGGTGGCATACAGTATGCACACCTACTAAGTGGATTTCTTGCTTTACTATATCATTAGATAACTGCCTCTGCCTCACCAAATCTCTGTTATGAGACTGAGACTCGTATTTGTAATTTGTCATTATATTCCAGTGGATAAGCAACATTTAATCCAGTTTTCTATGTCTATGAGATTTGAGCATTGACATCACAGTCATGAATAACAGTCGAATCCAGGTCTTAGTTAATGAGAAGAGATGCACATGTGAGAAAATGGGGGGGGGGGAGGCCAGAGTAATGGCAGACCCCATTAGAGGTCTTGGGTTTAATTCCTGGCCAAGAAAATTCCAGGAAGGAAAAAGAAACAAGCACTGTAAATGTATTTAATTTAATGTCAATAAAATTAAGATCAAGATAATCCTATTTAGTTTTTGTTCTTGCCCTGCTTTTTTATTATAATAGTGCTACATGTGACTCTGGCCCATCTTTGAAACTCAGCTTTGCTCACAGCCCTAAAAGCTTCTGCACTATTGCACTAGTACTGTAATGCTCTTATATTGTTTTAATATTAGAAGCAGATTATTCTGGCTGCAATCCTTTTCCTTAAAGTAATACCATTAGGACACGTTTTTTCCCCTGTAGATGGCACTCCTTAGCTAAATAGAAATCTTAATCTAGTATTCTATCTAATGGTTTGTTTAGACCTGTCAATATCAAGCAAATGCCAACTGGCCAAATGTAAATGGGCTGAAATGAGCTGATTGGGAACTCTGGAAGTTACACTCCCAAAATATCTAGAAATTGTGTCATGGAACCATTTTCCAGAATTCCAAGCTAAGTATGATCCAGGTTGATTCCTGAAAATCAGAAGGTCCCATATGGTAAAATATCATTTCAGAGAATACTTTCTCCTTCAAGCTGTTGCCAAATGCAGCTAGGAATGTCCAGTTGTGGCATGAAGAGTAAAGCCATTACATTGCCAGCATATGCTATAGAGCAGCTGCTGCACACACAAATAACCTCCACCGACAACTGTATCATGATACCCACACAGGTCTGGTAGGCAAATTTAGAAAATAAAAATGCAGATAGCTCCATTCTTGTATTTTGTTTGGAAGTGTGTACCTATTTGCTATGAACAAATGAAAGATACATATAAGGTGCTAGAGAGTGCCTTGGGGATATTAAAGGTGCTAGAAAGTATTTCCTAATTTGCTTTCTGATCATTGGTTTTGGGATGGAGAAGTGGCCATGGCAGCTGTTTTGTGGCAATAGTTACAACTTGCTCTGTAAATTCATATCAGTCCCAAAAGGCTGCATTTCTGGAACACACCAGTTGTGGTAGCTATTATTTTTTTAATACTTGTTATTATTTTTTTTCTTTCTTTAGAGGTTGTGATTGCTATAGTTTGGGAATGTTTATCTAGTACTAGCTGTACCCGGCCATGCGTTGCTGTGGCTCAGTCTGGTAAAAGCGTGTGTTGCTTTTACGTCCAGCAGATGGCGGTGTTTTTTTAAAAAGCATGTTTTTACCTGTCACAGGTGTGACATCTATATAATATAGGTATATAGAAACATGTGCGTATTCGAATGCAACATTGTGTCAAAATTTCGAAGCAATCGGTGAAGAACTTTCAGAGATTTAAGATTTTGAACAAACGAACATTTACATTTTTATTTATATAGATTGCATCCTCTTGCTTTCACAACTAAACCCTGTTCTATTTTTCTTTTTGTTATCTAGTAGACTTCCAGTGTGTATTCCCTTTCACACAATACATTATGCATAGTATATAACTATTCGATCTTGAGTGGAATGAATATGAATACTATATTAATTAAATGAGTTTATTCCAATCTGTATGACATTGCTTTGTACAAACAAATATGAGTATTTCTTTTGCAAGATCATTTATTTTGTTAGACATACTGATATTTGAATTAAACATCATAAAACTAATGTTATACAATATGTATTTTGTTTGTAGTTTACAGTAACTAATGCCTCATTAGCTTTGAATATAAAGTTAGGAGCTATGTGTAAAGTTTCAATATTAATAGATATTTCAGCTGTGTTAATTCTGAAATATTTCTCACTAACTGCTGTGCTGTTTCTCTAGAACAATATTCAGAAATAATTTTACAGAAAGCTTTGGTGTAGGGGATCAGACGATTGGTGCATGAGAAATCATTTCAAGATAAACCTCCAATACCAACTTTTAAAATGTGTGTTTCAGTAATCAACAGAATTCAGATGCTATACTATATTGTGTTAATTTAACTGTGGCTTATTAAATAAAATGCTACTGGTTTGGTGAACTGGATGTATATACTGTATTGTTTTAAGTTATAAGCCAGATCTGTAATTTAAAAGCCTTAATAGCTAAGTTCCTACAACATGTTACCTAAAACAATTATTCATGATATTGCTTAACCCAATGTGGAAATCCTGCCATCGAAAAGGAAGAGTTTATTCATTTATTGTATTTCAGCTGCCTCTTTACCAAAGTTCTCCACATTGCTAAAATGCTACACATCCCCAAAAAGACTGACTATCTTGTAAGACACTAGAAAGAATTTACCCTGATAATCCTGAAGTATCACTTGATCAATTGTCTGTATGAGGTGCAATAATTACTCAAGAAAGCAAATGACTAAAAAAAAAGATTGCAAATATTTACAGATGGAAAGATTTGACACTGCATACTATGGAGGAATGATTGGTGAAATTGGCAGATCTTACTGAGTTGGATAAACTAACTTCTTTGATTAGAGAAAAGACACTATCTCAGCGGTTCTCAACCTATGGGTCGCGACCCCATTTGGGGTCGATCGACCATTTCATGGGGGTCGCCAAGCAAGGCTGTCCACCATTTTTCCCCCTTTTCCGGCGGGTGCCTTACCTCCCTTGGGCTGGGCCAGCTGGTGGTCGGCCTGCTCCGTCTCTGCCACTTGCCAGGTACGCCTCGGCTGGCGCAGGGGGCGGAACCACGCATGCGCGGCGTTCCCAGGCAGGGAAAGTCCTCGACTTACGACCGGTTGGGTAGTCCTTGACTTACGACCGGTTTAGTCCTCGACTTACGACCGGTTTAGTCCTCGACTTACGACTGGTTGGGGATCGCGGCATTAAAAAGGTTGAGAACCACTGCACTATCTACATTTACTGGTGACTAGAAACCTCTTATGGATTCTTTGCACAAAAATGAAAAAAACAAACTTGCGATTTATGGTTTTGGTGATTAGACAGGATAGATTATAGAAAGAAGAGTATTATGATATAACTTTAGAGAAGTTAAAATATAATTGCACTTATAACTGCTGCAAAGAATATCAGAACCAACTGTTATTTTCTGTCCTTCCTATTACTCTTTTTTCTTTTCTTGCACTTTTTTCTTTTTCTATGATTTGTTTCTTTTTGTCTTTTCTTCATTACTTTGTATTAGTTTTATCTTTTTAAAAAAGTTTTAATAAAAATTACATATAAAAAAGCATTGCAATTTTTTTTAATTCAGAAGAACCATTCTTGGGCATTGAATGGCATGACAGGACTCTCACTACAAAAACCAGCAGTTAGAACCAGGACAAAAAAAAAAACCATATTTCAGTTTATTTCCTTCTATTTGCATTTAAATTTAATTAATATTTATCACACTTAATATTAGGGCCGCACAAGATTCAGGAATATTCTATTTCTCTCCAGGCCACACTGAACCTCCTTCAGGACCACATTGTGCTCAGGATCATTTGGTTGTTTTCCAGAAGTAAAAAATTAGAAGCAGCTCACAGTGTCCTGAACTTGACATTCCACCCTGTGCACCTCAAGCTACTTCTAATTTGAAAGACCTACTTCTGAGAAATACCACACTGGGCTCTGGGGTAGCCTAGTCTGGGAGGAAATTAGGCACAGCCCAGATAGCTAACTGAAATTTCTGAAATGTTTCATTCCCAAATGAGTGAGCTTTGCACTATTCTAATTAATATGAGTACTCTCTAGTCACATTTTTAATAACTCTTGTTATTTTGCCCCCCTCTTGTTGCGTACATCTTTATTACATGATTACAAAATCTGAAGGTCTCTGAAGACCTCAGTCAAGAGTTTGGAGCATCACATGGAATTTAGGGCACAGAGTTATGCAGCTCTGATCTACAAGCATTTATAACTTATTTCCCAGTGGACAGCTCTGGTATATTGATAACTTATGATCTGACTTTGTTGTAAAGTTGAGAAGAAATTAATCTAGTTTCAGTGGAAGTTTTGTCTCAACAGAGGGCAGTAGAGGATGAAAATTTTTTAAAAATCAACAGTCCTGAATTATTTTGCTTTTGGTCTTGGGTACTAAAGTACAGGTTTTCTTTTAATAGTAACCTGAGAGTGCACTTTCAAGCAAGAAACTGTTCACAATCTGTACTTCTGCCATCTCCCAAAGTGTTACCTTACAAATTACCAAACATTTCATTTAATAATGACATGGTGGTATATGCAAAGCAGAAATGGAAAGTCAGGGATAAAGTTAGGAATGGTGGCAGATATTAAATATCTCTATGATTATGTGACTTTCATGAAGAATTGTCATACTGTCAGCAGCCAGATGGCATTTAGAGCTAATCCATGGGTGTCAGCAGGTACTGCACTCAAAGAATTAGGAATAGCAGCAATAAGAGAAAGTAATTACTACCATAGCTCTGTAACCATAAATACTTTTTTGTAAGCACCCCAGATGCTTTCAGCTTTGGTGCTTATATAGTGTTACTAGAAGAGCCATATAAATATATCAGGTAATCAGTAAATCCAATGGCGTATATTTCTTTGCTTACTGCGATGCCTCAGAATTTATGGTGAAGTTGCTCAATCTCAGCTGCTTGAAGCAACCGTCAATGGTTCCTGTCCTCATTGCCAGATCATACTAGTACAGTGGTAGAAAACCATGGCAAAAATAATTTTCTTTTCAGTGCAACTGATAAAGGTATAGGAGCCTTTTGGGGAAAGGAAGTTAGATATGATCTTCATAGTTCCGAACCTAATGGCAATACCTCCCATCTATCCTGGCTTCTGGTCAGGATCCTTGTGCACTTTCTGCCAAGAATTAACCAACTTTGCAGTTAGCTGTAACGAGAAGCTATGTTTTAGCAAATCTTGCAAGTCTTTTACTCAAGTTGAGATCGCTTATTGAGGTGGACAGCTATAGAAATCAAATAAATAAGTTGGTAAATGAAATATGAAATGAAATGTAAAGTGAACATTTACATTTCATTTTGTAGAAAAAGAATAGATAATTATTCTATTCATCAGAATACATTTTGAATGTGCAAAATCTCAGGTTCAATTCCAGATCTCCAGTTTCACGAAAGCAGAGAAAGGAAGGGGATAATATGGAGACACCAGGCTTTTAAAAAACTCTGAATGGCCCTGGTTAAAATGTTCCTTTGACGATACATGACTAACACATATACCCATCCCACTTTTTTCTTCTTGAATCCAAGGTCATTTTTCTGCATTTTTTTTTCAATTGAAATTACAAAAGCATAGTAACTGGGAGTATATACCGAGAGCTGATATAAATATTATATTTTTACTGCTTTGAATGAAAAATATTGATCTCTCTGACTATTTCAAATAATGAATTACAGTTTAGGTGGGACCAAGGGCAATTGCTTCTCTCCCACCCCTCACTTTAGAAAGGCACTCATCTACTGAAAAACCTGGTCAAGTTTTAGAGTACAAAATCTTAGACAATTCATCAAACTTTCTTATGCAGTATAAAAATGTTTAATTAACTCATGGAGAACAAGATTATTAGTAACTGTTAATTATGATGACTATAAATCATTTCTAGGACCAACGTTTACAATATCTGAATAGTTTTTGTTAGGGAATAATAATGGGGGATCTGGTTGGCCATTGTGAGATCAAACTTTTGGAGTAAATTAACATTTGGTATGATCCAAATGGTTTTTTTTCTTCTATTCTTAATATGCCATACATATCTCCAAATATCAATGTGCAGATATTCACAAGAACAAAGCAGAATATCTCCCAATATGAATGAAGCCTATCATAACCTATTGCAAGTCAGAGGCTTTATGTTTAGCCTGGTATTGCAGTGATGTTTTGACAAATGACCTCTCCTTTTATATAAACATTGTGAGTCAACTTTGTTGGGCTCTAAATGACCAGATTTCCTAATGAGCAATGCATACATCTGTCAATAGCTAACTATTCACTGAATGTATTATCAAGTCACCATGGCACATTTCTCCAAAGCTACAGAAAACTCTTCTAGTGATACTGCCTACCAAGCTCTTGGGTTCCAGCTTCAAGCATTTGCCCTCTTGTAGACATATCAGTATAACCAGCTCCATAGCATATTCTCTCAAGTGGCTATGAGGCTGATTGGGACACTAAATAATTAGCTTTGCTGCCGTTGGCTACAGAAATTATTATGAATTTTTAAGCACAGCAAGTGATTGAAGATGTTTCGATGTGCTTTCCTCCCGTCTATTTGCTATCCTTCATTTGAAAAAGTAGATTATGCCTAAAGCAACTCGACATGCAGGTGGGAAGACATTTAAGGTACAAAAAAGTCTGAACAAAAATGGATTTTCTAGAATTCAGAACTGAAGAAGCCAATATGTGTGCAGGAGACAGGACATGATGTATATATGGGAGATGCCAGATTAAAAAACATTTGAAAAAGGTTTACCTACTTATGCACTTTGGGTTTTTCAATTCAAAGATCACACCCAAGGCAGTTTGTTCCTGGGGAGATAAATTTGGAGAGAAGATTATGAGTACAGAAATTTAGCTGTGACAGATTTATCTTTTATTTAAAAATGGTTTGAAACATAAGATTTAATGTTAGTGAGAGGCATCATGTTGATAGCTTTAGAAAGTAAAATTTTATTTACATTTCCATAAAAATATTTTTAACTAACCAATATTTGTTTCATGTAATATTCAGTTCTAAGCCATTTGTGTTATCACCCACTTTACTTGATTGCCACAGTGGAAACAGAGGCACTAACATCCACATTCCAAACCTGTGCTGTGGGGTTACCATTCTGGATGAATCTATTCCAGGATAAAAATCTAATTCTTTCTAGAATGGCTCTTTTATTGTTTCAGATTCATGCTTTCTCACCACACATGCAATGTTCACATGTACAGATGAATAATTTTCCCTAGCAGCATAGTTATAGGAGTTGAAGATGATGGAAACTATAGTTCAATATCTCTGAGAGACAGGGAGGAAAGGTTGACTTGAATACATAGTGCACAGCTGCAACAAATGGAATGCTCAGATGCAGAAAATGTTTTGCCAAGTGGACCATTAACACCAAGTCCAATAGGGTAATCCAGCATTTTTCAAATTTAGCAACTTTAAGATGTGCAACTCCCAGAATTTTGCAGCCAGTGATTCTGACTGGGGAATTCTGGGAGTTGAAGTCCAGACCTCTGGGATAATCATAATCATAAAGCCATAATGTATCTAACAAGATTTATTTGGACCCAGCTTCAGTTGGCGTGACATAATATAAACCACCATCTCCAAACTTGGCATCCTGCAGATGGGTTGGAAATGGATTTCCCTGAATTTCTAACCAACATACTGATTAGAAATTTTAAAAGGTGGAATGCCCTCATATTTCTTTGTTACAGAGAAAGCAGAAGAAAAGGGGGGGTTTCCACCTGACTTTTATGATTTGTGGACTTCAACTCCCAGAATTCCTGAGCCAGTTGAAGTCCACAAGTCATAAAAGGGCCATAATTCCCCACCTCTGATTTAAAGGGAAGCTTCTGTGCCCCATCTAGGCTGCATAGGCATTCTTAGCAAATAAAAATGATGGATAATTACCCTGTTTTCTTTGGGAGGATAATTCAAATGACCAAGGATGGTAAGGACCATCCTAAACATTGGCTTCTAATAAGCAAATATTGGATAACTGAGCAATTATTCTGTGAATATACCAGCCACTACATCTTGATAGCCATTATATGGAAGACCTCAGAGCATGTTCTCAAAATCCCAAACAGCTGGAAAAAAGGTCATTGACCTGCGATGATAGTTTACTTTATTTTAAAAAGATATTTAAAATGGCTAGAAGTATTAGCTTTTTCTAAGATCATCTAAATAACCAAATGAATTAATGAAACTAAACATTGGGACAGAACAATTGAGATCTATCTCTTGCTAGATGTACTTTTCTCACTAGCCAAGAAGTAGGATGATATATCAAAATGCAGCTTATGACTGACACTTAGCAGTAGAAAAGTTCCAGCTCAGTTTATTTTTTGTGCAAATAAGCTTCACTGGAGACTTGTTTTACTGATTTTTACTGACTTTGTCTTATTCTTTGTTTTTTCCCACCATGTTTTGATTGCTGCTTTATTTCAATGATGCAGTATATTTTAAATTATAACCCTGTAGATACTTTTCTGGATTGAGGTATATTCAATGTGAGATAGATGGATAGTTCCATTATCAGCAAATAAAAGCATCAAATCTTTAAGAACAAGTAGAAGATAATTTTCTGTCCTTAGAGGTATGAAATATCCCATGATAATGGAATTCTGTTGAATCCTACAGATTAGTTGTTTTTATCACAGTAGAAGGCACCAAAGCATCCTTGCCCAGGTATTTCAGGCCATAATTGACAGACTTGCCAGCCACATTTGCTGATTTTGGGAAGGCGTCAGATAGGAGAAGCATCTAGCAGAATACTTCTGACTGCTAGTAATGGTTTGTAGTGCAAGTCTGAAGCCCATAGACAAATAGTGTAAAACAAAATTATTCTATCATTAAAAATGTGAAGCACAAAGTTTTTAATTTACACAATACTGGCCATTGGACCAAATCTCCTTCCAACTGTCAGCTAGATGAGGTTTGCACAATTATTTGGTTGCTCCCTCATTTCTCTCCTCCCAAAACTAAACAAATTTCACCAGAATAAGGCTTTGATTTTAGTGGGAAACATAATAATCCTACTTGGTCTATATCTGTTAAGAGCTTCCATTGATTTAATTTACTTAATTACTCACTTATTAAACTTATATGCTGCCCATCTGACTTAAATTAGTGTTGAGTATCAGTCAGGTATATCTCTTCTGTGCTCATGTAATTGTACAAATTTACAGCACTGCAGTGAAAACAGAATGACCTAATACAGAGGTCACCAATCTTTTGGGCACCAGGGACCGGTTACGTGGAGAGAGGTTTTTCCGCGGACTGGAGGGGGCATGGCTTTGTGTGCTGCCTGCATCCCGCAAATGGGGCTTTCCTTGTTTGTATGGCCCAGTTGCTGGCATGCTGCAGCCTGGTACCAGTCCACAGACCAGGGGTTGGGGACCCCTGACCTAATACATCTTTTTCCATATTTGTGGAGTCTCCCATATTAGTGGTGTATAGCATTGCAGCCATTGCTATAGTGATAAATCATTGTTGCAAGTGGGCTTTCTACAGTATTGCCACAGTGAGGGCTTGCGGGGCTATCAATCACTAATCCAGAAACAGTCTCTGTTCCAGTAGTTCCAATTTACACTTAGCTTCTAGAGAAACTTTTTCTCTGCTGAAAGAAACGTTCTTTCAGGCATTATCATTTGGGTGTGGGACACATGATTGATCTGGCTGGGTTAACTCATGAATATAAATACCTGCTTTTTGTCTTTCTGTTTATTTTACCCTCTGTCTCCTCTGCAAAAACTGTGGGGGCAAAATAAATTGTGTGAATTGATCACTTGCTGAAGCAGTTTGAAATGCGTCTAAAGGGCTACAGGTAGTTTTCTGACTACAAGTTGCCCATCCCTGTTTTCAGTGTTTACATCTTTCTGTCCATCTGTCTGTGTGTCTAGCTATCTAGCTCGATATTGATATACATACATGCACAATGCACAATACATCCATATGGTGTGTATGTATATGATCAGGATACAGTAGTCATTGAAACAAACTGTGCACCCAGTCTTTTTCCCTATGAAGGCATGATCTTGCAATGAATTTGCCAGGTGCTCTGAGTTAAAAGTTTAAAGACTAATCTTGGGTGCCATGGATAGCCTTCCAGTGTCTTCTGAAACCTAAGTGTCCAAGCTAGATTTTTGAAGAAGCCATGAAATGTTCTTAGTACAAGAACAGTTGAAACCCAAAAGAACAGAGAACCTTATATATTCAGAGGAAATATTTGTTTCTTTTTCCTTTGGAATAAGCTTTTTCCCATCAGAACCAGAGGTTGTGCCCTGAGCTGTGTAGCCTAAAGAAAGACACTTTGATGTGAAAGAAGATCTCTGCAAAGTACCGGATACAAATGCCTCTGTGGAAACAGAGCTTCCAGGAACAGGAAAAAACATTGCCCAAGAAGGTTTATTTATCCCTTCTCCATCATCACTCAGACAGTCTGGGTGGTTTCCTCTTGCAGGTCCATGAACTGGAAGGACAGCTCCATGGTAATAACAGGACAAATGCTGACAAATGTCACATGTCTGGCAATCTCAGTCTCATGTGCAAATGTAACCTATTGGAAGAAAACCTTCCCAGATGATCCAGCTTTTTGTTCATAACCATACCAACCAACACTTGTTCGTCTCACGAGACACCTCTGATTTTAGGAAAGAACAGTAAAAAATAATTACCAAGTATTTTGCAATGTTTTTTGGGATCTCTGTCTTACCTCCTCCTTATCCCATGTTGGGTTAAACAAAACACTTTTTGTAAGAAGCCAAATCAAAAACAAGTCCCTGAATAATTTTCACTGTAAAGGTGTTCCATATATGAATAATAAAAATTCTGTAAATCAAATTTTTTGAAGTAAAAACAACAGTGTATGGTCTAAAATGGTGGTGCAATGGCTCAATGGTTAAGATACTGAGCCTGTCAGTGGGAAAGTCAACAGTCCAGGTTTGAGACCCAACAGCCATGCAATGGAGTGAGCTCCTGTTATTCGCCCAGCTCCTGCCAACCTAGCAATTCGAAAACATGCAAATGCAAGTAGATAAATAGGCACAGCTTTGGTAAGAAGGTTACTGTGTTCTTTACTGTCATGTTGACCATATGACGAAGAAGTGTCTATCAGACATTGTAGGCTTCCTCAGCTGAGCATCACAGAGGAGCACCACCCCCTTGAGGAGGTCACTACTGGACAGGGGAAACCTTTAAAGCTTTTAAGCTCTAAAATAGGTATATCAAGTATACAAAACCCAGGAAAACTCATCTACTTTGGAAATCCAGCCTCATCTCATTTGTGATGTGACTCTACCCATCCTATGATTCTTGTACCCCCCACCCATGTTAAATATGGCCCTTGTCACTGAAAGTTTGCCAGCTCCTGATATATACAGTATGCTCTCACACGGAGATAAGCTTAGGATAAATGCCTAAAATATCTCTGACCTCTTATATAGTTTTGCATCTGAACCCAGCACAAATTGCCTGGCAGACAGACAACTTAAATTTGAAGGAGCACACTATTTAATGTTTTAAACTGATTTCTATCCTTTAAGAGATCATGGTAACAATTAAAGCATCTCTCCCTCTTCCAATTTTAGGTCCACAACTTTCTTTCTTTCTTTCTTTCTTTCTTTCTTTCTTTCTTTCTTTCTTTCTTTCTTTCTTTCTTTCTTTCTTTCTTTCTCTCTCTCTCTCTCTCTCTCCCTCCCTCCCTCTCTCTCTCTCTCTCTCCCTCCCTCCCTCCCTCCCTCCCTCCCTCCCTCTCTCTCTCTCTTTAAATTTTTATGCCACCCATCTCCTCTGTAAGGTAACTTTTTCCATGAGGTAAGTTGAATGGAGTGATAAGTGATTGGCTCAAAGCTCCTTCATACATGAGTGCTGATTTTAACTTCAGTTTCCCTGATCCTAAACCCTAAATTTAATGACTATACTATAGTGTCACTCACTTGAACTCCATTCTCTGTTTGCATTATTCTTCTCCCAAAATCTTCCCAAATTATTGTTTTGCCAATTCTTATGTTTTTATTTCTGCTTGAGAAAACAATGGGGATTAATCTTGTACACTAACTTCCCTAGCATAACTAATGTAGCAGTGCTAGAATTGGTGATAAATATTGGAAGTGGAATCTGCAATGGCATCAGGAAGAGACTTCTAAAAATTGTGTATTACTTTTCAGAGTTATCTATATCAACTTTATGGTTGGGTTTGCCATTGAAAATTGCTAATTTCTCAAGAAGGTGACACTCATAGCTGATATTCAGGGCTCAGAAATATCTTATGCTAATGGTCACTGGGATTGGATTACCCTGGAATATAGAAAGAAAGTGATCACGTATTTTAATATTTTAAAGATATCGTCCTTTTTCATGGAAAAATAATTGCAGCTGATGTGATAGATATCAATGCACAGTGAAGAATTTTCTCAGAGGACTGGTCATTTATGTTAATATCTCTTTATGAATATATATTTAGAAGCTTTTGCACAAGAACAAAACCCCAGCCCTAATACCTGCAGAAAAAGCCAAAAAAGGAGATCACTGTTTTTTTAATATGTTTGTGTTCAGGTTTTAGTAATTTTGCTCTTTAAAGTCATTGTAATTGAAGACATTGAGTTATTTAGCTCTAGATGTAAATTGTACTTCCTGAACATTTGAATCAACTCTTCATTCATTCATTCATACAAGTAAAAGATTACTTTAAGGTTTGCATCCTAAATATTCTGTTGAGTTCAGTAGCATAACATAAACATGACTATTCTTATAAATAATTCTATAGCTTAGTAGGAAAGTCATAGCCAGGGCATGATGAAATTTAAAAGAGAATAGAAGCAAGGATACTAAAACGCAAATTACTATCAAATGAAGGTGTTCTCTTGCATCAATTACTTGAATTTGATGTGCTTTCTTTTTATCTTTTTTATATTAAGGAAGTTCTAAGTCTTACCAGCCTGCTGGGTTGCTAAACAACAGAAGGGGATGTATGTGCTCATTAAATGAGTGACAGAAGTTTTGCCCATAAGCTCTTATCTATAGGATTGGAAAAGATCAAGGGAACTTTGGCTATAATGGTGCTTCAGCTAGTAAGCCACAGTGGTACAAATATGTAAGGTTGTGATATACACCTATTCCTCTATACCTTTGTATCCCTAAGTAAAATTTACTGCTGAAAGGATACTAATGAACATCTGTACATAGTATGATAGTTGTCAGCTGTAGCTAATTAGCTGTGTCTCTTAGTTAAGAAACCAAGAATCTGTATTGCTCATTCATACCAGTTGAGTTCATACAGACAGTCCTCGACTTACAATCACAGTTGAGCCCAAAATTTCTGTTGTTAAGTGAGACATTGTTAAGTGAGTTTTGCCCCATTTTATGACCTTTTGCTCCTAAATTGTTTCATTTATAGTATATTTTATAATTGATGGATGGACCTCAGTATTTCGAGATATTATATTTTATACTATATTTAATTCATTGAAACATTGGCCTTTCTTTGAGCACAGATACATCTTTTTGCATTCTAGTTCTCAACTGCATCAAATATTACAATAATAACAGAAAAAGTTTGTTTTATTTGTTGAAATCATGTGACTCATACAACTTGGGACAGAGAAAAATTCTTAGCTTCTCTATGGTATCCATTTACTTTGTTTGTTTTATAAAGGTGTGCCTATGAATTCAAAAAGCTATGTGCCATTGTATTACAGTTTTTTGTGGTAAACATTTATTTTTAAAAGCAAATCAGAGAACAGGCTCTTTATTTGCACATTGCATTTTACAGCTGGAAGCCATGCAACCGTTCAAAATGGTCCATGTTGTTTTCATTTTCTTAAAATAAATACTTTTTTTTTTGCGGAGCTAAATTAACTGCAGCAAAGGAGCAGAACATTGTAGAATAGCAGGCTGCCCTCATCACATTTTTTAATATGTGCTTTCATCTCTTGTGATTTTCCTCTGTGTGTTAGGTCAACCAATCTAGAAAGTGAAAAAGAAAATGAGACTCAGAATTATATTAGTTTTGTCTCATAAATTTTGAAAATGAAATAGAAAGGCACTTGATTATAGCAATTTGAGAAATCAACAGTATACTCCTATGCATATCAACCTAGAAATTAGCTCAATTGAACACAGAGATTTACTTTAGAGTAAGTATGCATTGGATTGTTTTGAAAATTTCTGACTTTCATTATACTGTTGTTTTTTTAAAGAAAGACACAAAGGGCTTTGGAAAAGTATTAAAATGTTCTGATTGTTCATTCCCCCATATTCAGAGGTATATATATTTTAAGAAAATAGTATGATTTTCTTAAAATACTAATAAGACCACAAAGAGTCTATAAGCTTTATACACCAGGCCACTTGTCTAATTTACTTACCATCAATGTTAGCAATACACGATAGCGTTTAAACTATGGTATTGGGCATTAATATGAGAGTTTGGGGGAAAGATGCAGTCTTCTTTGATTGTAAAAATAAATTATACACTATTTCTGCATCACTCTCTTGAATATTTTATATAGCCATGGTTCTGAATCAGCAACCATTAGTTCAAAACTTGATTAAACTATATTATAATGAATTAAAGTTTCATTATATTATGAACTCCTCTTTGTTATAAGATCAACACTGGGATTATTATAATAGTTCATATGGCATCAGAATATCTGTATATTATTTATTATGTAAATCAAGCAAACTACAAACAATGCAAAATAGCAGAATGTATTCCTTATGGTGGGAGTTACAATACCAAGCTACAATCAATAGGATAAGTTCATGTGGTAAAGAGCTAACAAACATCACTATGACGTGAGTTGATACCTCATTAAAAACATTTTGTTAACAGCTTCCATGTGGGAACAATGACTATAATATAAAGTAAGAAGCATCTCTTTTTGTGCTGGATGTTTTGAAGTGGTTTATATGATGTCTAACCAAGCTTCTAATTGGTCTAAAAATTAGGGGAGAAGTAGCAAAACAAGTAAAGAAGTATGAGCAAGTTATGTTGTCTTTTAAAGACAATATGAAATGTAGGAGAAATAGAAAAATACAAGCATCAACATGCCTTCTAGCATATTTATTATGTTTCTTATTATTTTATTTTATTCATAAAATTTATTGGCTGCTCATCTTACCATAGGATAACTCTGGGTGGCTTACAGTCATAAAGGTATGTCTATACATATACAATTAAAACATAAATTAAAATCAAACGTTGAAATCTGAGGACATGTGGAGGGGCAGGGGCAGAGTGGGAGGAGTGAAATCTGTTTTTACTCAATCAGCCACCCCCACTGCACTGTTACCACACCGGGGGTACCAAGGCAATTGGCAGAGACACGTCTTTAGGCCCTTATGAAAGGATCGGAGGGTTGGGGCCAACCTCACATCAGGGCCCAAGATGTTCTAGAGGGCAGAAGCAACAGCAGAGAAGGTCCTCCTCTTGGACCCTGCCAGCTGGAATAATCAGGCTGATGGGACCTGCAGCATGCCAATCCCTGTGGGATGAGATGGTCCCTCAAGTTATATTATTCCTTCCTTCAAGATTCATTTTTTATTATTTAATTTTTGAGACGGCTTGAATCACAACTGTGACTGATGAATACTACACCTCTGTAAACAAAGCATAACACAATAAACAATAATAATCAATATCCTAATGCACCACAAAAACAGTCTCTCATATACACAATTGCCACCTGCTGTTATCTCCATTCCAATCCCCAAAAGCTTCTTGGAACAGTTAATTCTTGATGGATTTCCTAAATAGTTGGCTTGGGTCTAACATAGCATGGTTGTTGGGTTATGTTTTCTTAGCACAATATTAATATGTTTAGGTTTTGAATTAGGAATTGCTATTCTTTTTCATCTTTTTAAAAAATCCTCTTGAAATAAGTAATTACTACTGCAGCAAGCTTAAAGTGGGTTGAGAGCAGAATGAACTGTTTATAGTTACGGAGGTGTGTCAAAGTAATGCATGGAAAAGAAATGACTGCATATTATATGTGTTTTAAGAACAGCATTGATTAGTTAATGGATAGGCTCAGATTTTAAACCATCCCGTAGTAAGAAGATATTGAGTAAAGCTCCACTATGGGTAAAGGAAGTGTTGGATTTTACATTAAGGATGTCGATCTGAGTTTTTCTAAGGCTTTCAAACTGTCCTTTCATTCTCCAGTGTATTGTTAATACTTACTCTGTCTTCAAACTAAGGCATGTCTATTTTCCAAGCTTTAGAAACATTTTATTAGATATGTCAATTAATGAGAAGAGGAAGGAAAAAGAAAAAAAATAGAATGAGGAAAGTATCATCCCTACCAGTGGCCATAAGGTAGATAGGTAAATATTTTGAAAGGAAAAGAGATTATTATAATAATTGGCCTGTAGGCCAAATGGACAGCATTCACTTTTATCTATTATATCTGAATGGTAGCACAGCCTACCCTGCTCCGATACCTTCCAAATGCATTGGTGTTCACTTCCTGTTGGCTACAGATCCTAGAAGTTGAAATCTAGCCATCTAGAAAATGGGGAAAATGATTTAATAAAAGAAGCAAAACCAGATAAATTTCAAAATTTTGATTGCAAGCTTAAAATAAGAGCAAGATCTGGGAAAGATTGCTGTCTGCCTTGTGCACTATTTAAGGGACAGTGGTACTTTGAAGACTCAGCAGGTGACAACACTTGGCTGACCTTGATTAGATTTAAAAGCTAAACATAGTTGTTGAGCAACCATCAGGGAAGTCCAGGGCTATAGCCTAGATAAGAAGCTAAAAGAAAATCCCTGAAAACAGCAATGATAACTGACTTCTGTGCAGTTGCTAGCAAAACTGTACAATGATCTGCCTGTAAGTCATCAAGGGCTGAAGTTGAACTGAGGGTGTCTACTTTATTGAAGCACTTTGAAAGAAAAGTAATTTTATTTAAGTAAATGCTGTAATTCTCCTGGTCAAATAGGTTGAAAGAAATCCACTTTAGATTTTCTTGTTCAGTTGATTACTATCTGTGTCTTTATGTGAGAAAAGAGAGGTGATTTGTGCTAAAGTCTTGACAAATGGAAAGTTGTTTGTTCTCACCTAAGACAGTGGGAAGGCAGTGCCAAATGGGAAGACAAGATGAGAAGTGCCAGATGTCAAAAAAGTGAAAATTCATGATGAATGGAAAGCTCAAATGCTAGGAAAGAGGTGTAGAGTTTGCTTTACTTTTATTAGCATTCTCAACATCTACCTCAGCAAGACGACACTTCTTAGGAAGCAACAAAAGGCAGCTTAAAGGAATGATATTCTGAAATGAGGATGCAGAGAAGACATTTGGTAAATGTTTATGTATCTATTGTTGTTTTGACTACTTGTTATTGTTCCTGCTGAAAAGGAATATTCTGTTTTTTCAAGCTGAAAAACTTAATGCTAATGTGGCTAACTACTGTTGTAAGTTCAACAGTGACTATTCTGAGGCAAATTATTTAAAGCCAAAATTATAGGACACCATCAAACCAGTCACTCAAAATGTATTTCAGTCAAAGACTGGTGTAGAACAAAAGAATTAAGAAACTGTTTAAAAGAAGAAGACATAAAACAGAAGCTAAAAGAGTGATACTGAATATTATTGTCACTGTTGTTACTACTGCAAACTATACCGGTAGGGCCAAAAAACAAAACCCAGAATATTATTTGTCTTAAACTAAGGCATAAAGCTAAAAATTAAGATAAAGATTGATTAAAATAAAATAGAATAAAATGACATCTATCAATATATACTTATTTAGTATTGTTCAGAAGTTAGGCAGAATTATATTGCGGTAAGGGAATTGGTCTTCCTGACAGTTAGAACAATTAATCAGTAGAACCTGCCTTCAGAAGTTGTGAATGCTCCAACACTGGAAGTTTTTAAGAAGAGACTGGACAACCATTTGTCTGAAATGGTATAGGGTTTCTTGCCTGAGCAGTGGGTTGGACTAGAAGACCTCAAAGGTCCCTTCCAACTCAATTATTATATTAGTGATCATTGCACAATCAGCCAGATGTTCAGACTGGATTTGGCATTTTTGTCTACCTATCGAGTCGAGGACCTGGGATAGGCAGATGTGGTTTGAATTGATAGTATTACAGATATCAAGGAGAGAAGAAAGGGGAAGGGAAATGCTGGTTTCAAGTAAATGAATAAGAATCAAGTTTGTCATTTTGGAGGCTCTTTAATGAGCAAAAGCAGGATATTTATATCAATAATGTCATTTCAGAAATGTCTACTTGTTGAAGTAGAGTTGTTCAGATATGGTTTCTTTTCTTCCACGGAGAAAATAGTGCAGATTTATTCTATTCTTGTCTACTTTCTTGATGGTGTGGAGAGAAGTTGGTGTCAAAAAATAGAGGTGTGTGGGGGGGGTAATGGGTGTGAAAGGAATTCAGGAAATCAAGTGCTAATGGAAAGAACAAATGTCTCAGGAGAGAGATGGCTGGGATGGAGGCTGACTAGGGACCAGAAGGGAAGGGATATGTCTTTATCTCCTGACGGTCTCAAAACACATTTCTTGTCACACAACAGTTTAGTTGCTTTCAAAATAATACATGGCAAAACTTCTTAGATTTTACATACCTTGAAATTTTAGTAGGATCATGTCAGGGGAAAAAGGGGGAAAAAACTACATTGACCCTGATATACCTAGTGGCAATTTCAGTCTAGTTCAAGCACAGGCTGGGGATGAGAGAATGGCAAGATTATTAGGTAAAGACTGGGATTGTCAGGGCATGACTGTACCATGTAAACATCAGATGAGTCCAGGGCCTAGGACTGGGTGGTTAAATCTCTTGGCTTTAGAAACCTCAGGTATGATCCAGTTGCTGAGAAACAATATAATTATGTACTTTCCTTAAACCTAACTTCTCTACATGAAATAATATTCTGCTAAGGTTCAAGAAGCCCTGGTACAGTTTATGGGGATACCACTCTGAAATTCTGCTTTTGGCTTTTAACTTTGTGCCTTGGCACAGCTTGATGCCAACCATCTTTGCTGGATGTCTTGATTTCCCAGGGTTTAGTGCTTAGTATGATCAGTTCTTGTTCTTGCTGCTATGTGAAATCAAAAACATTTGCTCTGTGAGGTTTGTAATTAATTTTGAGACCCCAATGGCTTACTAGTTAAGTCTAAGGATCAATGTCCACATAGTCTGCTGGTGAGGGTTTATATGTATGTGTAGCACATCTTACCCAGCCAAATTCTTTTTAATGATGCCTGTAGCCATAGAAAAACAATATTTCAGTATTGATGGGATACATACAACCTGATTTAATTTTGTTACCCAGATGTCAGATCCAAGCCCAAAGATGTCATGATGAAATCCAATTGAGTCCAATCCTTTATTTGCTCATACCTAATGGACAGAATCCACCCTCCTCCCACACACCTTGGGACTGTGCAGTCTCTTAATTTGGGTTTCTGTCTGGAATGTATTGCTCCGTCTCTAAGAGCACATTCCATCACACCACACCTTTGCTGCTCCTGCTCCTTCTTTCTCTTTTGAGTTATCCTTTCCAAACGTCCATGTGGCTTCTCTCCTTAACTTTTCTGTTTCTCCTCATCCAAAACACTAATAATGTCAGCTTTTAAAGGAATGCCTCTACTTTATTTGATCTCTGAAAGTCTCTGCTGAGACAAAAGAACTGATCAAGTCAACTATTCCCAGATGAATTGGCAACTTATAATTGATCTGATCATTTTTGTAATAACCAAGTAAATTTGCCCCAGAGATGAGGCGAATCCCCACTCTTCTTGACTTTAAGACCTGGCTCTGTCAATTAGCTCAGGGATCTAAAAGTGTTATGCAACTCTGGGGATGGATGATAGTTCAAGGGTGCTCCCTGCACCTTGTTAACGTTTTAGCTTTGTTAACTTGTTAACTTTGTTTTTTTTACTTTTAATTTGTAAATTTGTAACCTTGTTTTTAACTTTCATTTTTAATTATGCTTTTTAGTTCCATATTTATATTATTTTATGATATTTGTAAACTTCCCAGAGTCAGGTGAGAATGGTAATAGAAACCTGATAGATAAATAAGTAAGCCTTCTTGAAGTTCTCCCAGATACAAAGGAGACTGCGAGATGGTCACATCCTGATTTCTGAAATGGAGAGACATAAAAAGTATTACAAAAATCATGAAGAGCCAGTTGGGGATGATGCCACTAGAGATAGACTCAGGTGAACATACTCTCCCCATTCTTTTCTGCCTCTTCAGAGATGGGAGGATTAAAGAATGTTCATTTTTGTCAAACCTCTTTAGAACTTCATTTCTTTAGAACTTCCAAAGAAGGGAAAGTAATTTAACGGCACAATACAATCAACTGGATTGACTTTCCAAAGAGTCTCAAGACTACTTACTGTAACTGGATGGTGATGTTTATGTGATACCTAGTTAAGTTAGTTGTAAAAAGAAAATCAAAGAAAAAATAAGCTGGACTTCATGCTGCAGAAATGCAATGCACAATGTTTTTCCTGGAAAAGGTAAGAACAAGGTATTCTTAAAACCAAAAGTGCAATTAAGCACAAGGAGAAGATTTCTAAATGAACAAAGCCATATGTGCTTGCTTTATAGTTCTTCACTGGTGATTAAGGACTCTGCATGTTCCCTTTGCACTTAACTACAACAACATACCAAGAGGGGATGCAGCTGGCAAAATGCAGAAGAGAATTTTACATCAATTTTGTAGGTCAGCACAATAAAACCATTACTGTTACTGAAGAACAGAGACCTTCTTCCAATATTCATTCCTGTTCTGCTGGCTCTGGATTTTCTCAGTGTGATAAAATAAGTTGCCCATCGGCAGAAACAAGTGATCACAGGTGGTGTTTTTTTTCTGAGAAAGTCTGTCCCATTTCAGTCTGACAAGTGCTTCTGGCATTTGAAAGGAACAAGCAAAATCCCTGTACTGAGATAATCTAGGATTAAAGAGAAGTGTTTCAAGCAGGTACCGGAGGCAGACAGAACGAATTTGGGTTAAGCCCACAGCCAATGTAATTTTTAAAGGTGTGTACAAATGGAGGCACACACACACTCATGTCTGAAGTATTATCTCTGACCTATCGTTAATATTGGGATTTCAATTCAGTGTGTTTATTGGTTCTAATAAGTACATGACAAAATATCAAATTGCCATCAACTATAATATATTATCTCTAATTATGATTTTCATAAGATAAAAATCAAGAGAGCCTAGAACTGAATAGTGTAACAAACAGGATATAATTCAATTTATAAGGTTTTATGCTTTTATGAACATTGGCAGTTATTTAAACTTAAGAATGATAATATTTTTGAGGGCATATGTCCACAAATGTAATGCATCTGGTAAAGCATCTAAGAGGCTTACATAAACAACCTATTTCTCCCTCCCTGGCTGCAGTATTCCAAGTGTGGTCTTACTAGGATTTTATAGAGCGGTACTAATACCTCGCGTGATCTTGATTCTATGCCTCTGTTTATACAACCCAGGATTGTATTAGCTTTTTTGGCTGCTGCTGCACACTGCTGGCTCATGGTCAAGTGATTATCCACTAGGACTCCAAGGTCCCTCTCACAGTTACTGTTTTTAAGCCAGGTCTTGCCCAATCTGTACTTGTACCTTTGATTTTTCCTGCCTAAATGTAAAACTTTGCTTTTTTCCACATTGAAACTCATTTTGCTGGATAGGGCCCATTGTTCAAGTTTATGTAAATACTAGCTGTACCCGGCCACGCGTTGCTATGGCTCAGTCTGGTTAAATGGAAAAGAAAGAAAAGAGAAAGTGCACGTTTGTAATATGTTTAATTTCACAATGCTTGTGGTATACAATATTTTTGTTGTTCCACTGTCTGTGCAGATATAGAGATTGTCTGGTTTGCCGACTCTAGAACACGCAACATATAATTGTCCATGTGAGAAGCAATCGGTGTCTAGATCTAAACCGCACAATTCTAAAGATTGGCCCTGAGCCTTGTTGATGGTGATTGCAAATGCCAATCAAATTGGGAATTGCAATTTACCTGTCACAGGTGTGACATCTATATAATAGTAGGTATATAAAAACACGCGCGTATTCGAATGCAACGTTGTGTCAAAATTTCAAAGCAATCGGTGAAGAACTTTTGCAGATTTAAGATTTTGAACAAACGAACATTTACACATATATATACATACACACACACATACATACATACAGGGTTGTTGTGGAAAAAATAGGAGAGAGGAGTATAAGGTATGTTCAAGTCCTTGAATTATTCACAGAAATAATAAAGATGGGATTAAAAAAATATATAAAAGATTTGAACTGGATTAGCTTCAAACATTTCTAGTGATATGCTTATATTCACAGATAAAAACCTGGAATAAGAAGGAAGTTGAAGGCAAGATCAGAGCCTCACGCAATAACACAAAAATGTTTGTTCCTGACATGTTTGCAATTGGAAAGTTGTTCCTTCTGATTTAAAGTCACAATTTCATTACCAACATATATCCTCAGAGCTAATCTCAGTTCTAATTAGCAGAGCACGGCTTTCTTTCTCTTAGGTCTGTTTGTTTGTCAGGGAAGAATAGCTGAGGTCTTCCATGCTGCCTGAGACTAATGGTAGTGTTGGATGTGCTTCTCAAAGATTGTCAGAAAGTTGCCAGTGAAGTGAATTTTCTAAAGAGGCAGAATGACAAGATTGGCAAATGCATGGAGTGACATCATTCTAACTTTTAATTAAAAGTTAATTAAATTTGAATTACTTTAGATTAAATCAAAATATGATGTAATTATGTTCTTAGCAACTTATTTATTTATATTTATATTCCACCTTTATTATTTTTATAAATAACTCCAGGTAGTGAACATATCTAACACACCTTCCTCCTTCTATTTTCCCCCATCAGCAACTCTGTGAGATGAGTTGTGCATGAGAGAGAGAGTGACTGGCCCAAGATCACCCAATTGACCTTTATGGCTAAGATAGGATTTGAATTCATGGTCTCCTGCTTTCTAGCTTAATGCCTTAATCACTAGACCAGGGGTAGGCAACCTTGGCTCTTTTATGACTCATGGACTTCAACTCCCAGAATTCGTGAGCCAGCTGGTTCAGGAATTCTGGGAGTTCAAGTCCACGAGTCATAAAAGAGCCAAGGTTGCCTACCCTACACTAGACCAAACTAGCTCTTTTTTTATTTTGGCCCCAAGATAAAGGGGCAGTTCCCAGCATGCCTGTCAGAAGTCAAGTGGAGCTGTTGATATGAAAAGTGAAGTATATCTTATACTATTCTTGAAATTAAATCATTATGAGTCTACCCATTCAAAATATTCTGAATTACTGCGTGGTTGTGCAAAACATTCAAAGAAAGTAGTTCACAAAATATGTTAGCGAGAACAAAGCAGCCCTCTTCAAGGTGTTAATGTATGCACATTATCTACAAGTCTTACACTGCTTGTGTAAAAGTTTCAATTGTTTCACAATGTGTATGCATGCACAAAAACACATCTGCTGTTGTCTACCAGGAAGTGAGATGGCATTTATGAAATAAAAGTAAACACAACTGAGAGCAGCTATATGGATCTTGGAAAAGACATGGCTGTTTTAATGCTTCAAACAGAGGTGCTTTATTCATACTAAAGCACCTTGCAAAGTATCTCTTTACACAGCCCTAGCAGTCACACACACTATCAAACCTCAAGTAGGCCAATACTTTGAAGTCTGCTACAGACAAAGCAGAGGTCCCATTAATGGTTTTTTGGAGACAGCCCCTTGTCCTAACAAAATTACATTCTCTATAGAAGTGCTGCTGGTTTGAAGGTCACATGTAAATAGCATCCAGCAGTAGTTGGATCAGAATTAATACAGGCAAGTCAACTCCTTCTCATGAGACTCTTGTCTATATAGGTCAGGCGGCTAAGGAAATATAGACTACTTGCTAGATGGCTTAAGGTGTTTTATTCTGAAAATAGACCAAAGATCATATGATATTAGCAGGAAGGTTGCATGGAACCCTACAGCTACAAGCGATTTAACTCAGCCATAATGTTTCTGGATAGCATTGTGACAGTATTTAGAAGTCCAGCAGTCCAATAGCATTTTCCCATCAGCTTAGGTTGCCAGCCAGCCAGTTCTTTCTGAGATCTCATGTTAAAATGATCTTTGCCCTGGCAACATCCCTATTAGACTATTGCAATGAATTGTACTGGGGTCTGCCTTTGAAGATGTCTTTGAACCTTGATTTAGTAGAAAACACAGCTGCCAAGATATTAGCTGGGACCAGCTAAAGGGAAACTACCTTAGTGGCTGCTGATCTACTTCCAACCACACTTCAAAGTACTGGCAATTACCTTTAAAGCCCTAAATGGGCTCAAGACTGAATCCTTCCTATCCTCTGATGTATCTGATGATAGGGAAGACATTTTTTTTTCAATATCCCATGTGTGAAGTGCCTTCTATTTGGTGCCAAACCAGAAGCAATACTTTGCCAAAGAAAGACCTCCTTGTTTGTCTGGCCCTTCCACAACATAGCAACATTTAAATTAATAAATACAAGTAAAAGTGGTTGTGCATGATTATGTAGTCTCTGTCCTGATCACAAGGTAATATTTATAGAGTTGGAACACTATGAAAATAATGTATTAAATTGATGGGAGTTAGGCTTCTAGGTGTTTGCCAAAGGGATCCAAACCTGGAATAAACATTTGTGGAACATAGGGCCTTAATCTGAATCTCTTTTAAAGTGTTTTAGAAAGTCATATTTTCCCAGCTAGCCTTTTCTTAAGTTGTTTTTGGCTCTTCTGTCATGCTGTGGAACTCCTTTGTTGACTTATATTCATTCTTGAGTGCTGTTGGCAGACTTCTAGTTGTTAAACTGAACAATATTTCTTAAATATTTTCTTTTATGAGCTGCCCTGTAAGGTCCAAACAGGGTGTAAAATAATAGGAGAAATAAATAAAATAAATGCACGCAAAACGGGGCATAAAAAATAGGCAAAATAGCCAATATTCAAATGAATAGGAAGATGAGGTAAAAACATGGATCTTTATACAAACGCATGTTCAAATTAGGGATGAATATTATAGCAGGTGGCAGCACCTAGAAGATTTTTTTAAAAAAGAAACTTAACCAGTTTTAAACCTTGCTTGTGGTTGTATTGGAATCCACTAGGAAACTCAAGAGACACTGACTACCCTAGGAGCAAAAATACAATTTGGAAAAAGGCAATGGCAAACCATTTTTTTTAAATTAACAAGAAAAAACATGGGGGTATCCATGTAGACCAGTGTTTCTCAACCTTGACAATTTTAAGGCATGTGGACTTCAACTCCCAGAATTCCACAGCCAGCAATGCTGGCTGTGGAATTCTGGGAGTTGAAGTCCACATGCCTTAAAATTGTCAAGGTTGAGAAACACTGATGTAGACAACCTTTTGACTGAACAAAGATCAGTTGAGAACAGGATGCCTAGGAAATGAACTCTTGACCATCTAATTAGGAACTCCTGTGAGGCAAGCACCTAATCCAGCGTTGCTCAGCCAGGACCTCTCCAGATAATTGGGATTTCAGTCCCCCCTGGCCTCTAGACAGTACAGCTAATAGCAGGCAGAAGACTGGTGAACATCTGAGGGCATCAGACTGTGGAAGGTGGTTTAATATAACAATACGTATCCTGGCAATTTCCACTAGATGGCACTGAATAATGAGCTTAATTTATAAATTAAATAGGTGTGTGTGCCAGGGCAAGGGGGAGGGAGGCTACTAAAAAGTATGTAGGAATAAATTACTTCACTTGTTCCTTTGTCCCAAAGGACTTCTTCTGAAATGTTTAACAAGAGTACAAGGAGGTCAGAAGACAAGGCTATTAGTGGAGCCATCCTTTTACTAAAATGAAACAAAGCTCTGAATATAAGATTATCCTGATACATCTTTATTAATAACATGTTATCTAAAACACAAATAGATTAAAGAAACCTAATTTGCACCTTTAACCCTAGAAATGCTAAACTCTATTATTTTCTTTAAAGCCTGTTATACTTACACTGATGATAGGATCAAATTACCTCTGGTTTCTGGCAGTTTTATTGATGCTCATTCATGGGTCTTTGTTGACCTATTTCCAATATATACCATTTTTAAAAACCTGAGTTGTGTCATTGCAGTAGTAGAGAAGCATCTTCTTGCACATTTTGTCTCCCTTTAAGTCTCCAAAACTATTTCAGAACATGGGATATGGTGGGGGGGGGGATGGGGGATAGGTTGAAGAAGGCAAGGAGAGCAAAGGCCCATTTAGAAAAAGTTAGATGTTCAAAACTAGGTGTTTCCAGTCAACCATGAAGTATGCTAGTTGATTTTAAATCAGTTTGTACCGAATCCATGACTTGCTTAGCAGTGGCTTATGGACTAAATTATAATGTGGAGTTTTATAAACCAAAATGGATGAATTCGTACAATATATTAACCTCATGTCAAAGAAGCGTCTTTATGATTTAGCACAATACCCAACTAATCTCTGTTATTGTATGTATACTACCACAAACTTCCCCACAAAGTGTTATAAGAATGTCATAAACACCTTTTCTCACACAAATATGCATTCATAAATGTATTTTATTGAAATATACTATTTAAATTTTTTATTTTAAATAGTATATTTCAAATAATTCATTTAGTATGAAATAGTATATTTCATAATTCATTTCAAATATTTATTTTGAAATGAATTATGAAATAAAAAATGTGAAATTAGGAGGTGAATTATGACCTATATTAGGCCAAGAAACATCAAAAATGGAATTTAAGTCTAAAATCCTCAGCCGTCTTCAGTGTTAACAGGAATACCTGTAATACAAGTAAAAGAAAAGAGTGTTTCACATCTGTTTGGGGAAGATGAAAAATTATATAACTGCCAATTATATTTATTGTACAAATGTAAATACAAAAATAATAATGGGATAGTTCATGTTTTGTTTTCAAAGCTATATATAATTCTAGTCATTCTTTTGGCAGCAATAGTATTAATTTGAACAAAAAATCAGACCTATTCAGTGCATCTAAAAATAATTATATCTACTGATTATGTCAAGTGCAATTGGGTAAAGAAGCAAACGGGAACCCAGCAATGAAAATTAATTATTTCTTTCTTTACAGGGGGGAGAAGGAAGGTTAGGCATGGGGGCGAGAAGGAAGGTTAGGCATGGAAGGGTGGGGGAGGAGAAGGAAGGAAAGTATGACTGTAGAACGAAGGTTGGAGGTGAATGTGGGAAAGTTGAGTGGTGGGATCGCCTGCAGGAGAGGCAGGAGGGGAAAGAGGAAGAGAGAACCCCCCTCCCTATGCCAGGAGACTGGCAGATAGGGGCCGGCAAGAGAGA
>NW_015386080.1:1178181-1189924 GCF_001527695.2 Protobothrops mucrosquamatus | reverse complement strand
GCCACCCACTGATGGTTAGCCACCCTGACGAAGCCGGCAGGAGGCCGGCGAAAGCTAGGTGCTTTTAATTGTAAATAAACTGATTATAGTTTTTTATCTCCTGGTGGTCTCACGGTTGTGATTCTTTATATATATATATATATATATATATATATATATATATATATATATATATATATATATATATATATATATATATTATATATTATATTATACATATTACCCATTCTTTCTCAGCCCAACTCACATCACACGGTTGTTGTGGGGAAAAGGAGAAGGAAGGAGTACTAGATATGTTCATTGACGAGTATTTATAAGAATAATAAAAGAAAGGAAAAAAGACTCTTAAAAATATATGTCAGATAAATATAACAGATGAGTTGATAAGTCATCCAGAGTTACTGTGTGATAAAATGGCCGGCCAATAAAATTTACAAATAAATAAATACAAATAAATTTATTAATGGGATATATATCATATTTTATGCATTATATGCTATTCAAAGTCACTTACTATATTTATATATATAAATTTCCAATCAAAATATGGAAGATGGAGGGGACATCATTATGGTCAAAGCCCTATCCTTATGTGATGGAGACACAAAATAGATAAGAGCCTATCTGGTGTATTGGTTAAGGCACCAGGCTAGGAAACTATGGCTATATTTCAATAAAGTACATTTATGAGACTATGCTTTCTAGTCTCACCTTATCACAACATCATCTGGGTAACCTTGGGCCAATCACTCTTTCTTAGTCCTAGGAAGAAGTTAATGGAAAACTACAGTATTTCTGAAATCTTGCTATAAAAACCTGCAGTCGCCAGGAGTCAAGAAGTCAACACAAAAACAAAGAACAGGCTTCAGTCATAATGGTACACCTTCCCTCTGGCAGATTTTGACACACACTTTCCGATGAACAGGTAATTTCCAGCCAGAATTCCCATTTGAAGGATTCCTGGGATAGGTGGTTGAAATGTCACAGCAAGCTTCTGTCCCACTCATGTGTAATTGCCAACTTTACATCTGCATGAATGAATATCTTATAGGAATACTCCAGGAGCACAATCACACAAAGTATGCTTCTTGTTAAAATGTGACCCCTAAAACAAATGGGAAGATTTGAAATCAGTATAAAGAAAGTATGCTTTTGACCAAATCACTGAACAGATATTTCAATAGACTACTTTGGAATGCATGCTCTAGATAAAACATTACTATGTTTCAGTTACTTTATTTTTGCATGTGGCCATATATGAGAGATTAGAGCTAAAACTGGTGTATCAATTCCTATAAGGGTGGAACTAGCTGTGTCTTTGGATCTTTATTGGATCTTCAGCTTTTCTTCTGAATACTAATATCACCAGGGAATGAATCAGAGCAGTCCCATGGCCTTAGGGGAAAAATAGTTTGTCTAAACATTTACCCCATGCTGGTTTCCCAATTTAAATCAATCTCACGTATAACAAAAGTTTCTCCAAAACTTTAACTACCCTGCTGAAATGATAGAATTTACATTTCCATGCTGACTAGACTGGAAGCTTTCCCCTGAGTCTGTCTGAAGATTCTCAGCAATGAATTCTTTCTACTCACCTCCATGGCATTTCTGGTTACCCATGGTCACTCTTAAATATAAGTTGATTTATATTCATTTTCTCAAGTTGTTGACCCTGAAGATACCCCATGTTTTTTTAATAGAGCAAAACACATCCTGGGATGGTATTTAACTGAATTGTATATGCGGGTTCTTTTTAATGCTGATGGAGTTGAAAGGGGAAAGGCCAACATCCTTGTGCCTAGTTAGCTGTTCCATTTTACTCTTGCCTTAGCTGAGATTTCAGACTTTCTTTCATTTCAAAATTCCTGAATAAAAAGAATTGGGATTTGAAGATCAGTGTGGTTCCTAAAGCAAATCCTGATGTAAAAAAGAAAAGCTGCATCGTTTACAAGAGCTCCCTCTCAACATCCTTGCCTCTTGCAAGCATTTCCTTTTGAATGATGCCTCCAAACAGTACTTAACCTCTATAAACTCTCTTTGGCTGCTGAAAACCTCTGTCCCTTTAAGGGTGTATCACTCATAGCTCAGCATTACACAAAAACCTCCTGTGATGAAAAGCAATTCAGAACACTGGTACAAAAGTGGAACACACAAAGGCAAGGCTCAGCCACCTTTTGCTCACTGAAGATACCAGGTTAAGATCCAAGGAAATCTGGTTTGAAAGGAGGCTCAGACAATAACAGGTGTCAACAAAAAGAAAAAAAAGAAAAGAAAAAAGAAAGAAAAGGAAAGGAAAGGAAAAGAAAAGAAAGAAAAGAAAAAAGAAAAGAAAGAAAAGAAAAATGAAAAGAAAATGATATTGCCATCACTCCAGGTAGATTAATCTAAGTGAGATAGGCCAGATTTAATCTGATATAAATTCACTAATTCAGATGGCAGTTGTGACACCATCAAAGCTTTGCCAGTCTTTTATTTGTGCTGCAACCATAAAATGGAAAAAAATCACAAACTTAGTACTAACATTTCTCCTCTCAACATGCTCAGCAGGCCTGTGTCATATCATACCAATTACACAAATACATAAGGGCAGCATTTGCACAATAATCTTATTGCATCTGTGTGAATAATCATGGTTTGTTACAGATACCGCTTGTTTTCCCCTTGAATTTGTTTCTCTTGGAGGACCTTTTTTGTGTCCAATTTCAATTTCAGTGCATGAATGTGCAATGGAGTGTGTTTTCAACCATCGTGTAAGTTTCTTGTCCAGCTCAGACCTTGATCACATTTTTAGTTGTAGAAGAAATCAAATTATTGTTGTTCTCGCTGTTGCAGAGTCAGCCAGATATTTAGACTGGATTTGGCATTTTTATGCACCTATCAAGTCCTTCCCAAGGACCTGGGATAGGCAGATATTCGATGATGTTAGAAATATCTTCACAGGATGTAAGCTGTTCCAAGTAAAGCTGCCTTTTACAATTGATTGATGGAGATGTTTTGAGATTGTATCAAAATCCAATGGGTTGAATTCAAGCATCCTCCAACCTGCCTGTCTGTCTATCTATTATCTGTCTGTCATGTTTGTCACGTCACAATCACAAGTTCCCAACTAGGTCTCTTTTCTTACACTACGTTCTGTTCTAACCTATGTAAACAAAGAAAAAAAACTACGGTACACATTGAATTTATGAAGGTAGATGAGCTACAAGCAGCACTTCTACTTACATTTCCCTTCTTTACTTACTTTATACTGGAAACATATTCTGACTTCCTCTGTTCAGAAGGTAAAGGGTTGAACGTTGTCTTGTCAGTACCCTGTTTTGCTATTTTAGCCTTGCATTAAACCAGTTATAAGAATTATAATATTAAGGAATGTAAAATGCTGTTAGTTAAGCACTGGAGTGGCATTACACAGTGTTGACAGAGCATAGTAGCCAACTCTTTAGAGAGACAAAAAACACAGTGGCAGCAGAAAAAACTAATCAAGGACTGAAGTGCTTACATCAGCCAAAATGATCAATAAATGCCACTCTGAATTCACCCATTACTGGTGATGTGATTTGTCTATGATGTAATAGTTGGTGCCTCATAACAGATTTTCCTCACCTCATTGCTGTTATTGTGGGCCTGTTGGCTTACAGCAGGGGTGTCAAACATGCAATGTCATGTGACGTGTCCCAACGTATCGCAACTTTTTTCTATTGCCGGCAATGGGGTGGGCGCGGTTTTGGTATGACGCATTCGGCCCACAGGCCTGCAGTTTGACATCCCTGGCTTACGGGGAAGGTATCCTTCTAGGATTGGCAATGAATTGAAGGTCATAACATGGGAAGGCAGCAGAAAAATGTTGCCAAAGAATATTTGTGCTGTGCTTAGTTAAGTAAAGAGAAATCCTGTGTTCTGGCCCTTGACCTAGGGGTTACCATCTTGGTATAGGATAGGAACTTTGCTTTTTAGAATAACTTTTGATATGCTGATGGCTTAATTGTTGATTGGCATTGTTTTAAGGTGCTTTTGGTCATCATATTTTTGCATTCTTATTTTTTAATCTTTTAGTGTTGAAAGATATGACTTTTTTCTCATAGAGGAAGTGATTCATTAACATATGATATCTGGGTGGTTGCAATTACTGTATATGTCCGGCTTTCTATTTGAGTCATGCACCTATTGAGTGGTACAGCTGTCTTCAGTCCAGTGCTTATTAGACATTTTGTCCTGCAACTGCCATCATCCCTAACCACTGGTCACCAGGGGTTTCTAGCAAAAGATATGAAGAACTCCAGGACAGGAAAAAAACAACCTAAATATATTATTATGTCAAAGATAATTCATGGGCAAAACTTCTGAGACCAAATAATTTTGTATTGATAAGTTGCTGTGGTACAGCACATCCCAGCTAATGAAAGCATGTTTTAAAGAAGTATAATTCCAAATTATATGTTTATGAGGCTTCCAGTGTGTGTTCATAATGAATTTTTATTGAGGACACAGCTGAAAATGTGATTAGGTCACTACGTTCAAAGAAAATTTACATAGAATCACTCTTTCTATATATATCAAAGATAACAATATTTTATAAAATATATTTTATTGTGTTGCAAAGGGAATAAGAAATTTTGTTTGAGAAAGAATAGAATGTGCAGTTAAATTTTATCCCTGTAGTTAGCTATTTAATATATATCTGTGCAACGCTTGTAAAATCAGCAAGGGTGATGGCTGATCTTTCCTGATAAAAAAAACACTGCCTTGGACAAGACTATCTGAAAACAGACTTAAAGCTTAGAGTTTACTTCACTGTATTTCTTCTCACAGCCAGAAATGTTGCTCAACTGATATAGAAATCTTCATTTCCATCTTATCGTCCCAAATGTAATAGTGAGATATTAATGTTTGTTGTCTTGCAGGCATCCAGTGATTACTGGAATGCAAGAAGCATTAGACACACAGTGTTAAGAGTCAAAAAAATGACAGAGCGAAAATGAGTGATAAGCAGCAAAAAGAAAAAGGAGGTAGTGAAAAAGCTTGTGAGCATTTCCTTCAACAATTGACAGAAGGCCTTTCTTAATACTAATATGAGCCAATTTTCAGCCATTTTGAGACACAATAAGTGCATAAGTGCATTTCCTTATCATGAATGTTAGACTCAACTTTTCTTTGCTATTCCAAGCATTTTTTTCTGCACAATCTATGAAACAAAATTTAGCAGAGCTTTTTGGAGGGAGAGAAAATGAGTACAATTGCCCAGGTTCCCCACATGCCCCAGAAGACGGCACAGGATTTGAAACAATTAGATAGATACTTATTCAAAGCAACATTGAGGCATTGAAGGCAGCGAACCAGAAAGAGTGGTGATTTAAAATGCATTGACATAAATTACTATAGATTGATATAATATGAATTGTCGCTCAAGCTTCAGAGATTTCTTTGCAGAGCCTGATACTTATGCACTATGTAAATAAATAGTTTTTGAGTTGTTTAAATTTCACTTTTACAGATTAATAATAAGAATATAAGTAAAGCTGCTGGATCAGCATTCTGTTACATCTGAGAACCTCACAAGTGGGATCTCTGGGTGATAGCATTTTCCTGTTTTTCTCTCAAATGATCTGTCTGATTAAAATAGCTATTTTAAGAGTAGCCAACTAGAGGTAAAGGATACAAGAGTGGGTGGGTGGAAAGAGGAAAAAAAAAAAGCAATTAAGAAGCCGAACCTAGCAAATTACATGCCAATGGATTTTTTTTCTCACTGCACTGATAAATGATTTGCAGAGAGCTTATCAAGTTTTTGCATTGATAAGTTTATGCTACCTAAGATTTGCAGCTATTTCCATGTGGTTAGCTAAAGACACTATCTCCATGAGCCATCAAATTGTTCATGTGCCTGGCAACTGACTTGATTTCTTAGTCTAATGATGGTGTCTGGCTATTTTTCCTGGAAGATATTGCTTTGGGGAATGTTGTTGTGTTTTGTCTTTGTTCAGATGTTAAGAATTGCTGATGCTAATCAGAAACATTATGACAAGATAATGCTTAGAAGCAGTCTAAGCAATGACTTTAAAAGAGTGGAAGGAAAGTGAGATAGAGAATGAACTCACACATTATACTAACTAAACCATTGCTTTTTAAATGTTTTATGTTTATACAACATGCTTAGGTACAAGCCAGGGCTTATAAACTGCTGTAGTTGCATTCATCCAGTGTAGTAAGCTAATAGTTTTTATCAAGCATGTTATGGCTGAAAGCAATTTATGAACAAGGTCTGAGGTTATGCTTGTCGTTTTAAAATGTGTAACTGGAAAGATAAAACAGAAGTATTTCAACTACTAAATACAAGGCTCAACATTACAATAGGTCTTTTTAAAGACAATTTTAATATTGAATCTCAGTCCCATTGAGTTGGCTCTCTAAAGAAATAGGAGGTTTCACTGTCTTTGTGACACAGGCTCTAAAGAGAAAAAGGAATGTGTTGCCTATTAAAGGAGAATGCCTCTGGGTATATGCAGAGTATATGCGGCAATGTGTTCTGGTTTACAGAGTATTTTATTGAATGGCAGATCTGCAGAAATCTGGTTTAGATAAAGCATTCTGAGAATTTGAGAGGGAAGAAGGGATAAGAAAATGCAAATCAACACTTAGCACCTGGTTAGTTGACTGAGGGAGAGTTATATTAGATCAGTGGCTTGGGAATTCTGGGAGTTGAAGTCCACACATCTTAAAGTTGCCAAGTTGAAAATAGCTCTGTATCAAATCATTAGAGTTCCATGTCTATTTATAAATGAACAGAACTTTACAAAGGGGTCTTTCTTTTTGGTGATATAGTTCCTTGATTTTAGTGATGTGAACGTGTCATTCTTTGCTGTCATGTAACTACTGATAATCCCAGTGATGGTGAAGTTATAGCATTTCCTTCATTCATGGAACTAGAAGCATGGTGGTTCAGTGCCTTAATGGTCTCTGCTCCAGTGGCTTGGGTCCTAGCACTGTGCAGTAGAGTGAATTCCCATTTCTCATCTCAGCTTCTGTCCCCCTAACAGTTTGAAAGCATGTTCTATGTGAGTAGATAAATAGGTACCACTTCAGTGGGGAGACGGGCATACTCTCCTGACCTCAGATTAGCTCCAGACCTGCTAATGTTTAGGAAAACCTAAACTTTTTTTTGGGTGGGGGAAGGACTGCTTTCGCAAAAGTAGTCATTCAAACTTTCATGTATCATGACCTTGTAAACTTATTTCTTCTTTCTTTTCCACATCATTTGACAACCTAAATTTACATTATTTAATTTATTTCTTGATTCCAGCAATCAACTTCAATCCAGCTGCTTCTAATCTGGGATCATTTTGGAATGTAGATCATACGACTCATCATATATTTCTGAAATTTGAAAAGAATGTCAAGGTTGGTTCTATATTATCACTAGTATATGTGCTGAAAATAAAAATTTGTTGGAAAATATTGCAACTGAAAAAACAATCTTTCTAGTGCCTAAGTACATGTAGGTCCATATACAGGGTTTTTTTTGTAATATTTCACTATTTTTGCCATAGATGCCAAGAAAGTTAAACAATTAGTGTGTCTTCTTCCTCCCACCACCACTTTTGTCCTCCTTTATACTAATTGTCCTTGTCCTCCTTTACCTGTTCAGATATCTAGTAGTCCTAAATTTAGAGTTTTGCCCGTAACTTACACCAGAGCCTAGGCCAGGGGTAGGCAACCTTGGCTCTTTTATGTCTCGTGGACTTCAACTCCCAGAATTCCTGAGCCAGCTGGGAGTTGAAGTCCACAAGTCATAAAAGAGCCAAGGTTGCCTACCCCTGGCCTAGGAGTTAGCCATTTTCAAGGTAAATTGTCACTGAGTTAGTTTAGGATTTCCCTTGTTCTTTTAGATCAGTGTTTTTCAAACTCAGCAACTTTAAGATCTGTGGAGTTCAACACACTGGCTGGGGAATTCTGGAAGTTGAAGTCCACCCATCTTAAAGTTGTCAAGGTTGAAAACACTGTCTTAATGAACGTTTAGTTCTTATATGAGCCTCATCACATAAAAGATGATAAAGGCTAATCTTTTACTAAGAATTTGAAAAATCCATTGCAAGAATTCTTGAAACAGAAGGCAGCAAGAAAAAGAAAATACAAAAGCTTTAAAATGTAATAGAGGTTTAATGTACATTCAAACTTTTCCTGAAGTCAAATACCATGTGCAGGATACAAATTTTGGAATTTTGTGTATAGGGGAGTTAGGAAGGACAAAAAACAAAATAGTTCATTTTAATGGGAAATGGAAATAAGGGGATTAAACATCAGACAAGTGATTTGTAATTGGTCTCCTGGCTGCCCTTCTTCCTTTAGTGGATGAATAAAATGCACAGAAGGACTTTATTAGCAGCAGCTTTTTTCCTGACCCTGGGATTACTGGAATACTTTAACCTTGACACGTACATTCTATATCCACAAACCTTTCCTTTTAATAGTCTTGTTCTTCTTCCTTCTTTATACTTGTCTGGTTTTTGCACATGGCTCTAAAATCAAAAGAGAATCATACAGTATCACCTATTTAAAACGTAATGAAAATAATAGAAGGTGGTTTTATCTATGTCTGCTTACAAAGCTCTATTCTTAATGGAAAAACAAAACAATGATAAAAATCCTTCTAGTGTATACTGATAGTCTATCTGGTCAAATCCACCATTTGTTTATAATTTATAATAAAGGTAAATCAGTTATTCTAAGATATTAATGGTAGTGAAGGTCTATTTACATAGCATCATGATTTTGACTGGTACATTAGAAGATGATAGAACCCTACTCCATTTTATGTAAAAAGCAGAAATTCTGTACAAATCATGCTACAAGGGAAATGATGAGAAAAAGGTGTCAGAAATAAACAGAGTAAGAATATATACAGTATTTTATTGCAGTTACACATAGACTCACTTATGGTAAATATATTAATATGTTAATTATGGGGAAAATCAGTCCCCCATTCTTCATATGGAATGTCAAGAATATGGAGCTAGCACATAGATATTTCATTTTGAAACTTATTTGAGTTATTCACTGTTATTTTTCTCCAATAAAATGTATAAGATTCCCACTGCATGCAATGAATTTATTTATTTTAAAACTCGTGGTGCAACACGCTACAGATATGTGTCAAAGAGATGAGTGGAGGCCATTGTTTTTCTCAAATCCAAAATTATTGATTGGTGTACCATCTGCTTGTTTCTTGGTGAATGAACAGCCTGTAGCCTATATGCTGCAGTTGACCTTTATGTGGTGTTTCAAGGTCTTTATTCTTAATAAGATGGTAAAGCCAATGTAAAAACATCGATAAATTTGGGACAAAAAGAAAGCTTGATTTCACTTAATGTAAGTGTAGTAATCACGTTATGTAACTACAGATCACATGACTATTCCCCATGAATTTAATTTCTTTCTTATGTCATGTTGACAATCAAAATTCTTTGGGGGGAGGCTCTAGGGAAAGGTGAAGTTTTGGGACAGGATATAATCCTGGGCTTCAAGTTATATTTTCTTGCTTTGTTTAATAAGTAAAGCACAGAAAGGAATTTCCTATTAATTTTATTTCTATCTGCCTCCAGCTCTTATAGGAAAACTCTTCTTTTTTCCATATTTAGCATAACATAGATGAAACATGTATTTTTTAAAAATGTGTGCAGTAATGAGATAGTCCTGGATAGCTTTTACCAGGTAAATACTGTCTCATCCCTGAGTTCAGGGGGAATAACCATAAGAAAGCAGCTAATATTTAAACAAAACCTTATAATTACTGTAGATGTTGAACATCACAAATAATGGTAAGTAAAAGGCATATAGCTTTAGTGTTACAGCCTCTTTCAAGAGTAGCTGCTACTAAGGATCAAGTTTAGGGTAAAGTTTTTTGTTTTTGTTTTTTAAATGGAGGTCTGTTTTCTTTTCCAGCATCTTTTCTTATCTTTCAAGCATCAGATCATGGAGATTGGAATAACATTACTACTCACACTCAGGTGTATAAACTGGTAAAAGTATAGGACACACGAGGCCTTATAGCTGAATCCCAAAATTGAAAAGAAAGGACTGTGGCATATTACATATGGCAAAAAGAAGAATGCTTACAGAGACATCTGAACGTTAATTGTGGAATAAAGAAATATCCCTCAAAGGTATACATTTCCCCTGTGCACTGATTTATTATAATTACAGAGTTTATCTATACCTTTTTTCTTTATCCAGCCACATATTTGGGTTACTTTAGATTAAAGTATATGTCTTGTTAATTATGGCATTTACTTCTCAAAATGTAATTGGTGTCTGGTGCTCTTAAGCTCTTATAAGTCTTCTTGTCACTGTTTCAAGGGGGGCTGTTTAATTTGCCTGGGGTAAGCTGAAATGGAAAGTACCGTCTTACTTAAATAATTTGAGTTTCTTCTTGTGGCTTTAGTGATTTAATATCACTCTGGTGTGGGGAGGAAAGGAGGAGGAAAAGGAACAGATTTTGGAACCTTGTCTGCCAAGACTTAATCAAGTCCCATGCTCTGTGCCAATAATAATTTTAATGGGTTTATCATGTCCTCTGACAAGATAAATGTAGAAGTGTACCAAACAAAGTAGCACTGGACATTGAAATTCAGTGGATCAAGCTGACAAGGATATTCTCCTTCCTTTTTTCTCTCCTCTTTTCATCTTCCTTTGTTTCAAGAAGCTACCAAAATTATAGGGGGGGGGCCTTTACAGAAATTTCCCTATATGGAAATTACACCAACACCAGTGTTGGTGTAATACTCTAAGCTTTTAGTTTAGAATAAAAACAAAGAGGGAATAACTCCTGAATAAAAGACAACATTTTTTAAATAGTTCTGGTTGAACTGCAAGATTTGGACAGTGCTATCAGTGAGCTTCCTGAATGCATCTAGTAAGCTACTGTGTGACGTAGAAATCTGGACTAAATGCTTATCCAGTAGGTTCTTAGGGGAAGGCATGTAAACCATTTCAATGACCAATGTGATTAAAAGTCAGCTTTTGCAGGCATTAATTCTAATTAGCAAATTGCTACTTTTCCCTGAACAATTGAAAAATGGGCTTCTGACTACTTTTTTTTAAAATTCCAGTTTGGTTAAAAAAAGGGTAAGATAAATGTATGTAGGTATTTATTTATTCTACTTTCATGCTGTAACGATCTCATGACCTTAATATCGCAATAAAAACAACAGAGATAAAATAACATTAATAAAATAGTATTAACAGAGGGATAGAATCAAGATCACGTGAACTATTAATACCACTTTACAATGCCTTGGTAAGGCCACACTTGGAATACTGCATCCAGTTTTGGTCACCATGATGTAAAAAAGATGTTGAGACTCTAGAAAGAGTACAGAGAAGAGCAACAAAGATGATTAGGGGACTGCAGGTTAAAACATATAAGGAACGGTTGCTGGAATTGGGTATGTCTAGTTTAATGAAGAGAAGGACGAGGGGGGACATGATAGCAGTGTTCCAATATCTCAGGGGCTGCCACAAAGAAGAGGGAGTCGAGCTATTTTCCAAGGCGCATGAAGGCAGGACAAGAAGCAACGGATGGAAACTAATCAAGGAGAGAAGCAACCTAGAACTAAGGAGAAACTTCCTGACAGTTAGAACAATTAACCAGTGGAACAACCTGCCTCCAGAAGTGGTGAATGCTCCAACACTGGAAGTTTTTAAGAAGAGACTGGACAGCCATTTGTCTGAAATGGTATAAGGTTTCCTGCCT
>NW_015386080.1:1155774-1178081 GCF_001527695.2 Protobothrops mucrosquamatus | reverse complement strand
AGCTTCCTACAAAGTACCAGGGAGGCCAGATCAATCTCAATGGGCAGTCCAACCCATATCATCTGGGTTACTACAGAGAAGCAGCACCTTCAAGCTTCAGATCATCTAATATCCCAGAAATAAGGGACAAGTATCTCCTCTCTAAATGATCTAACAGGGCAGACAGAATCCAACTGAAGATATTGAAACCATGAAGAGCTTTAATATTTAATATTCATATTCATAAATTCTAGAATGTAAGACTACCATTAGCTATTGGATGCAACTTTAAGGACTTTCATTATAATGGAGAATTCTAAATCCCAAATTTTTTACTGATCATCATGGTTGCAGTAAGGGTATTTCTTCACTAATAAGAGCTATCTCAATACCTTTTTGGAATTCTTTTTTTTTTCCTAGTGAAAAAAATCTGTATGCATAGGGATTGGCTTTGTATCATTTTGTGATACAGACGGAAGTCTTACTAATGACTATGTGGTTGGCACTGTTATCTCTAATGGAACCAACCATCCCACTGTGTGTAAGTTGTGGGGCTATATAAATTTGATAAATAAATACTTATTCTAAAGAAAAGAAAATGGGAGGGGCATCCTTGTGGTGATCAATGCATATATTATTTATTTATTTATTTGTAAAATTTATTGGCTGCCCATCTAGTTACATGGTACCTATGGGATGTGATGATGGATGCGATTTCTTTTTCTTTTCACATTCTGCCCAGAAACATTGATTTAGAATAATAATTGCAGAAAAGTGCCTTTCAACTTTCAATACAGTGGTACCTCGGTACTCATCATTAATTGGTTCCAAGAGGCATAATGAGTATCACAAATGATGAATACAAAACAATTTTTCACATATGGAATAATGTAGCAAATCACAAGGTAGCCGACACCAACAAGTTCTAACTTTTGCATTGAGTACCAAACAAGTGATAAGTACCAAGACAAAATTTTCACATCAAAATGTGTTGAGTACCAAGTTCGATGAATTTCAAAGCAATTGAGTACCAAAGTACCACTGCAATTTTTATTAGAATTGGGACACCCATATGATATCATAACCCTGTGAATAATATACTAGAAGTCTTCTTTTTTGAAAGAATGATGAACTATTTTTAAACCCATAAGAAGCAATAAAAGTTTTCAAGTTATATTTGTCACAAGTCCAACTGTTGAAAATTCCTTTTATATTTAATCCAGAGTAATTTTGTCTTATATATAGTAATAGTTAAGTAACTTGAGAAAGTTAAAAAGGATTTCTATACATATGTCTATCCTCCAGGCTATTAATAAAGAGAATGATCTATCATACAAAAAATCTTTATTTTGTAATCACTATAGACTCAATTTAATAGAATTTAGCAATCAGTTTGAGGCATTTCTCAAAATTCAGAGGCTTTATTTTGGCAATCTTTTCTGAAGCATTCCCCTCCCCATTCCCCCAAACCACAAATATTTAGTGCAAATATACATAGTAATTGTTCTTTCCTGTAACCTCTCATGTACCTTGCTGACATCAGCTCAATTTGTGAAATAAGGCATATTCAGTCATCTGCAACATTGCTTTAAGGCTAGGACCTTCCTTTCAGTTATAGTCCTAACATGCAATCCATTCTTTAGCCCTAATCATTTTTGTTAATTATATTTTTAGATTTCTCCTTTTCTCTCTCTCTCTTCTTTCCATTTCCTGTTTTATTTATCCAGATATGATAATAGCATGACTTACATAAAAATTTGCATGAATGTATTTATAAATAGATTATATAAAAGGAGAATTATTGATGGAGCTAAACTAACACACAGCACAGCAATTACCCTCGCTTGAAAGAGATTTTAATTTTCTTTTTCTGCAATGCCTACTTGAGACAAGAATGCTGTCTGACTCACTTACTACAGAGAGAGGCCATCATAAATCATTTCAACACAAGTTGCCAACTGCCATGTAAAAATTGCGTTGTTTTGGCATGATTCTTAAGTCAGATGTTCACGTGCTACAAATAAAGATCCATTTAATAAACCCAACTATTGTGGTTTGTGACACATGGCTTCTGGCTTCATATATTGGGCAAATCCAGTCAGACTTGATTCCAGAAGTCAAATAAAACATATTTAGTGTAATGTGCAAACCCAGCTACGGTCTATGGATGATCTGCATATCTAAATTGGAAATCAGACTGAACAGCATTGCATTTGTAATAGTAACACATCTCTATATCAACATCTTTTCATCTCTATATTTTTGAATATAATGTAGCAAATTTAATTTTTGATGTAAATTTACTACTAAGACTCTTAATTTTGGACTTGAAGGAATAGAATTCTATCACCACTTATGAAATACTGAAATAGGGAGATCTTATCTTTGCATTGAAACTTGCACTTATGCAATTTATAATGCATTAGAACTATTAATATCCACTTTTCAGGAAACATCTTCTATGGATTCATCTTCAAATCAGAAGATATGTTATTTGACTACCTTGGTTCATGAGACCAATTTTCTTTCATAAACCTGATAAATGTCATGGCCAGTAGCTGATTATTTAAGCAAAATAAAAAGGCTTATTTTTTCATGCCCATAAACTGAGCATGGATTAGATATGCACAAAAAGTGGAATATCAACAATACAAGCCACAATTCAGATGTGCATTTGAGTCAATTTTTGACTCTGCCTAGACTAGTCTCTGCAGGTCTTTCGGCAAAGTTTTGCCAAGTGGTTTGTCATTGTCTTCTTCTTATGGCTCAGAGAGAATGACTGGCCTAAGGTCACCCAGTTATCTAATGATCTTCTGGTTTGTTGCCTGATGCTGTCACCACTACACCAACCTAGCTTCTAGAATTAGGAGCTTGATTTGTTTTTATATCTCTATATTATGAACCACATATTTATTTCTCTACATAAATCTTACCCAGTACAGATAAAACAACAACACATGGTTTACTTTTGACTTATTTGAGTAGATTCCCATCTGATTCATGATGACAATGGATCTTGGCCTTTCTGTATTTGTCGATCAATAAATATGATGTCACATTTTATAGTAATCAATTTTATTTTGCTTTAAAGACCCATCTGATGCAAAACCCCAAGTTATTCCCTCAATGAAAAATTGCCCCGTTAACAGCTAGTTTTTGCTGCAAGACATTTGTGCTCCAACCTGACATGTTGCACATGAACACATTGTCTGTATCTGTCAACAACCCCCAATTGTTGGTTGCTAGCCAGAGAAAAAAAGGGTCCTTTTTGTTTCTCCCACTCCTCCCTTCATTTGGTACATCTGAAATTACTGACAAGGAAAGGAATACGACTTATTTTGGAAGTATGGTTCAATAACATTTCTTTTTCCAGAGGTGATGTCAAAGGTCTCCATGATTGGGCATCCCTCAAGGCCCATTTAAACCTGTACAATTCCAACTGCAAATCACAAAAAGATGCACTATTGTTCCTGCAAATATTGTTAAAACAGATGTCCCAGTCTCTCTTTGTCTCTCTCTCTTTGCCATATTGACTGAGGCATCTGGGAGTTCTGAAAAGTCACACATTGCACACCATACAAGCTATAATGTTGATTTGTTATGTCAAGAACCATATTTGCCTTTGAATGACAAACTAAAATTTGCAGTGAGTGCAATCTATATACTGCTACAGTACAGTACTATGTGGTTCAGCAATCATTGCCATTACTGTAGTAGAAATATATACTGTGCATCATACCAAGTCATTAGTATTCCATGTGGAATTAAAATTAAACTGTGTGTGCAGTAGTTAGACTTCAAACATGAACCTTAGACAACCTGGATAAGTCTATGGGAGGGAAACAGAAGTGAGTGGATCAAATAATTCATCTCATGTGGCTTAAGCCAGATGTAGGTTCATATAAGAGCCACTGACCGACATTCTCATGGGAAATGGTTTTGCATAAGATTTATTTAACCTTTCTAAAAAACATCTCCTGTGGGGCAATGGTACCAAAGAATGCTAGAAAAGTGTGAGGTTATGAAAAAAATACCTATCGGTAGTTTCTTTTTTAAAATTGAAGATGTCCCAGGTATCATTTACATAAAATATAAATACAACTCATAAATGAGAATAGAATAATTTACTATTTATTTAAGACAGGATTGCAAGCAAGAAATCTGAACCAACTTGATTTACTTCATAGAGGAAGAAGTGAAGAGATCCTTGAAATAATAAATACACAAAAAGAATACAGTAATTACAACCTAATTCTAAGTAATAAAAAGTAAATAAGATGGCCAAGTTCCAAGTGGGCTGTCTTTGGTTGGTCAAATCTATGTTGAATCAAAATTATTCCCAACCCAAAGCAAGGACTTTCTTCTTTGTTAATTCCTTATATTTTCACCCATAATAGACATTGGCTATGGATATGGCTAGCAGTTCATAAACTCAGCTGTGGTTTATAATCCATATTGTATCCATTGTGTTGGAAATTGCTTCAGAGTATTCTCCTTTTGGCCTAAATTTGAGCCTCCCTAACATACCGTAGATGAGGGACCTTATTTCTCCCTTGATTTCTCCTTTTCTGAGCAGGTTTTTTTTTTTTTTTTTTTTTGGTATTTCTGCTAGCATAATTCTTTGTTCCACTGACAGAATCTGGAGCCAGCCATCTATTCTAACGTCTAACTTTCTCCAGCCCCAACATTTTTAGTTCAAATTGAGCCCTAACTGTGAAAGACCCTTTTGATCAACTTTGGCTAAGGTCTGTTTAGGTTTAGGGCAGGCCTATTTGATTCTCTGTTGGGCCTGTTGCCGAGCAGAACAGTCTAGTGCCGCTCTCAGGCAAAATCCACTAGTAACTAATATATTTCATTGCATTTATTGCCTTAAAAAATATCTTCTCTCTGTCTTTTAAATCTCTTGCCAAAGCTAAGCAGCTGGAGGGGGGAGAAGAGAAACACCCTTCTGAAAAAATGAATGAAAGTTTCTGTTTCTTGAACATCTGGGGCCCATTAGTGAGAAGACTGTAACCGAAAAGCACTTTGACTAGGCAGCTTTCAGACTTCCACTGGTAGACATCTGATGAACTGTCTTGGTGGCTGAGGAAAACTCAGTTGTGGAAAGGCAGTCTGCCAGCAGCTGCTGTTGCTGATATCAGAGTGCGAAGTGCACTGCTAGGTGAAAAGATTCCCTGGAGGACGTGAAGCATTGCTGTCTCAGAAGTCAAAGCCATACGAAGTGATGAAGTGATTTTCTTGGTTCGAACACACCAAGAAAAAAGTCTCCTGCCTATGCATTATTTATTACTTTCCTATATTTATATAATATTCCGCTTCCTGAAAGTAATTTGTTTTGGATTGTGTAATGCTGGGCAGAACATCAAAGATATGTTAATCAGTGGTAATAAAAGACTAAGATTTTCTGGCCACTGAGGTATTAAATATTGCTAATAAATTACAGGGTTAGCATTTTAAATGAGCCATCATTCGAAAAGAGCATCAACACCAAGGCCTGAAACTACTAATTGCCAGGGTTTGGCTTGATGGGGACTGAGGATTCCAAACAAGTGTATTTTTCTTCTAAAACTTTTTAATAGTAGAGCATATAATAACTTGTAAAAATGAAGAATTAATTGCTTCTCGGAGTTTCATCTTCACCTATAGGGCATTTTGCAGATCATTGACATTTTTAATGTTAGCCGTTCTTTGTGCATACTGTGGGCAGGATATTTTTAGGCAGATGGCTTTTAGTTAAATCCATCAAATTTGCCTGGCTATTTCAGGTTTTTATCCTGAATGGATATTTTTTTTGAATAAATACAAAGGAAAAGAAATAGTGGGAAAACAATTGAGAGCTTTTTTAAAAAAATGATTGCACCTCTACCCCAATTACATTCCACGAAAAAAGCAGGATGGCTAATTTTTGTTACATAAGAAGTAGCAACTAATAAAGTTGAGATTAGTCTTAATGTGTGATTTCCAGAATTGCTCCGGGGTGGTGGACAAGCAAATTTATATTCCTTCCTCCCTTCCAAGTCATGATTCCTATATTAAAAACCATCTTAATGCATGAAGACTAAAAACTCCCACAAACTATATTGTTTTGACAATACCGGCAGCCCACAAAAAGCATCCAGGCAGAATGCAGATCCTGCAAATGAACATCACACAAGCATGGTTCAATACAATCTTTGAGACTCATGCTAAGGCGTGTATAAATGACATCATATTGCAGATTATGAAGAAAGAGATTAAAAGTGATTTATCCTATCTGAAAGATAGAAATTTAAATACTGTGTTTACAGTAAACTGCCAGGGAATAGTGCAGCCAGTGTCCAAATGGAGTCAGAGACACAAACTTGTAGTTTTATATAAATAAATATATTTTAAAACTATATATGCAGCAAACGCGATAGTCATGCAAATAGGAGCATCATGAGGTAAATCAAAGAGCACACAAAAGAAAATGACGGAAAAAAAGGGAAACTCCCCCTCCACACCCACAGCAACCAATCACAACATAGATTGCCTCACTCAGGAGCCAGCACTCTTCAACCAATCAACTACAACTATATGTTCTGGTCATTGCACAACCGCACTGCTCCAGTTACTAAATTTAAATATCTTAATATAAACTTTCCTACCATAACAATTGCAACAGTATCTTATCTTATGCATATACAATGATCACCCTTTAAAATAAAAGTATTGGTTAGTTGTATCACACTTAAATCTGGTTCACATACTGTATGGCTCTAAACCAGTCTTCCCCAGATTAGCATTCTAGCTCCCAGAATTCTTAGCCATAACTCTCCTAGCTGTGAAATTACATTACATCTCTGGATGGCAGCCACATTTGAAAGGGAAATCATGTTCAAAGCTCTAATCTGGAGAACTATATATAGTTTTAATAAACCACCCTTAATTGGCTTAATGAAATCTGAAGTCATAAATTATTCTACAAACATATTGGTTGGTTAATATGAGTGGTTTAATGCAATCTACGAGATTGTCATGCTCTTTTGCAATGAATTAATATGATTTTTGATTATGGCATTTTTGTAATGGGAAGTTTCCTGTTTCGTAGTTAGCCTGGCTCACTACAGAAAACTACTTTTAAAAACTGAAAAATTGCACTTCTAAACTATAGGATTCTAGAAAGATATAACCTAATATCTGGAATCAGTTATACGACAGCAATTCGGAAATAAATGTCCGTTTAGTTATCGATGACAAACACTCACAGATACAGAGCTTTTATTATACACATTAGAAAACTACAACATTACATTACTTTTTGACATAATCGCCATTCAAATTGAGGCACTTGTCATAACGTCTTACAAGATTTGAAATTCCTTAGTAGTAGTCACTGGGCTATACAGGGGGTGATCAAAAACATCCCAACGGAACTGCTTCAAAAGTTCTTGGGTGCATCTAGCTGTGTGCGGGCGAGCATTATTGTGAACCAACACCACACCAGAAGTCAGTATGCCCCGTCACTTGTTATGGATGGCTCGTCTGAGTTTTCGTAACGTTTCACAGTAGACTTCTGAACTGATGATTGAACCATGCTCCATGAACTTCACTAGCAGTACTCCTTTGGCATCTTCACATTTGGCAGGATTTTCTGTGGCAACACTTCCGGTGTGATGTTGGTTCACAATAATGCTCACCCGCACACTGCTAGACGCACCCAAGAACTTTTGAAGCAATTCCGTTGGGATATTTTTGATCACCCATCCTATAGCCCAGATTTGGCGCTGAGCAACTACTACTACAGCCTCCAGGTCCCTTCCTTAAACATTGCTATCTAGTGGATCCTCTGAAAGGTGCCTTCTCCACTGAAGTCCCTGCTCTGTGGAAAACCCTCCCTCAGGAGATCTGACAGGTCCCTACCTTCTTAGCCTTCAGGAGAGCACTTCCCTCAAGTGGTTGGATAGGTTAAAGTCAGGGCAATATGAGAATGTAGTGGGGTTTGTTGTTAATTGTTTTTGTTTTGTTTTTATTGCAGTATATATTGCAAAAACAAACCCAGGGTTTGTTTTTAACACGGGAGCTATACAAGTAAAGAAATGAATCACATCTGCTAATATAATTCCACTCATTGCATATATTTTACATTTTACTTTTAATCTTATATGACCTTTAGTTCTTGTATTTCAATGTGTTTGAGTCCAGTGTTCCTTTTTCATAACAACAAATGTTCCAGATTTCCTTTGTGTAACTTAGTCCTAAGTGAGAATATTTATATATATGATATTATTCCTTTAGCACTGATAGCATCGAAACTCTTTTGATCATGAAAACGTCTCTCTCAAGCCCCACAGTTGTTGTAAGTGTGATGCATCAACATGTATGCAATCTATGACAGGTGTTCTAAATCCTAAAGCCATATAGTCACGTCCTAATTTTTTCTATAGGTTTTCTGATAGGAGAAAACAGAATTTTTTTTATCATAGCTTAAGAATATTCTTGGCTAGATATGGACCTACAGAGTTAAGGACTTCTTTAAAAATATAGGAAAGATTGACTTTTTAAATTACTTTTTTATTATTATTTTATTATTTTCATTTTTATGGACTATTAAAAGACATTGGCAATAAGGTGGGAAAGATATTGACTTTGCCTGTCTTGCTTGGAACAGAGAAGAAATTTCCTAGGTAAGCTTAAAAATGAGAGCTGATGACAAACAATATAATCTTTTGTGGTGAAAGTCCTTTTTTAGAGCCAGGTTTTCTATTATTGCAAAACACTTGGACATATTTCCCCAATAGGGCTGTTTTGTACTAATAGTACAGTTGAAACTTGGACAGACTTTGCAGCTTTTAATAGGCACATGAATATCATATCCAAATAAAGATCAAGACACCAAAACACAAATGACCGTATATGAGGCAAAAAAAGGGAGCTATCAAAAACCAGAGTATAGCAAATTAGATTTAAGCCAATAATCACAGAGTTCTCAGAATCAACAAGGCAGAAAGATTCAACACAACAAAATAAAGAGCAAAAGTAAGCTTTCCCCCCCCCCCAGCAACAAAAATAACTATACTAATTTAAAACACAAAACATGTTTCCTAAATATAATGTTAAAACAAAGAGAGAGAGAGAGATGTAAATTTGTTAGCAGGCAAAACTTTGAGAGTTTCTGGTGCATTTGGGGCATACTTTTCAAAGTGGAACTTTGTAAGGGAAGTTTACATTTTCACTTAAAAGACCCAATATTATATTAAATTTCATATGGTAATTAGCTTATCTATCTATCTATCTATCTATCTATCTATCTATCATCTATATATTATCTGTTTATGATAACTATTTGGAAAAACTCATCTGTTTCCTTCAAAACAATTTTTTGTATAATTTTAATTTTCTGAGATTAAAATCTACACTTATTTTTCAAATATTAAATCTAAGATAGAAAGCAAAGCAATATATTGCTCATGCAAAGCATAGGAATTACTATGGAACAGTATACTTTGAAAAAAAAGTAATGGTACATACATAGGCAACAACTTAAAATCTGCAACATTGTTCATTACTATATTAATGCATATTGCTATGCCCTGTTCCAACTATGTATAAGTTTTTGGTGTGAGAGTCATATGTAACTTGTAGCAGTTTTTCAAGAAAATAAATGCTCCTGATTTGCTGAAAATCTTGACATTTAGATGGTTTCCTAAGAGATTTTATGACATTTAAGTGACTTAGGAATGTACCCTTTAAGTTTCCTGTATAACATTTTTGGAAGAGGTTTGCAATGGCCTTATCCCTAAGGCTTGGAGTGACTGACTAATTCAAGATCACTCAACTCTCTTTTAAGCCTACAGTAAGCTAGAACTGAGACTGCCATATTTCTACTCTATCATCTTAACCTCTAGACCAAGGGTGTCAAACTCACGATGATATGTGACGTGTTGCGACGTATCACGACTTTTTTCCCATTGCTGGCAATGGGGTGGGCGCAGTTTTGGTGTGACGCATCTGGCCCGTGGGCCGGCAGTTTGACACCCCTGCTCTAGACCAAGCACAATCTCAAAAAAGCATCTAGGTTAGTGTTTCTCAACCTTGACAACTTTAAGGCATGTGGACTTCAACTCCCAGAATTCCACAGCCATCATTGCTGGCTGTGGAATTCTGGGAGTTGAAGTCCACATGCCTTAAAATTGTAATTAAAACCATAGGATGGTGCCTTAGGCTACAAAAATTTCCAATGCTTGCTACAAGGAGGTACTCAGATTTTCTCCATTCTTGTGTTTTGTCTTTCTTCTGTTCAATTGTATCCGATTCTCAGAGACTGCCTGGACAGGTCCCTGCAGTTTTCTGGGCAAGAGTTTTTAGAAGTGGTTTATCATTGTCTCCTTCCTGGGCCAAGAAAAATTACTGGCCAAGGTCCCCCAGATGGTTTTATATGTAAAGCAGGACCAGAAATTATGGTCTCCTGGTTTCTAGCCAGATGCCCTAACCACTACAGCAAACTGACTCTCAAATTCATGTTACAGTCAGTCAATTGCAATGAAGTCATCAACATGGTTACTACTAGAAAATAATTGCATGTACTCTTCAAGCCATAACAAAGGCTGAGTCTCGCCTTGATTATAAGTAATAAAAATAAAACTGACTGAAATATTTCCTGAACTTTTTAAATCCATATACAGGAAGAAAAGGCATCTTCTGTAAATGTCTGTTCTGTCAAACACAGGACAATTCTATGAGACAATGTTGGTCTGTCTTGGCAGAGGACTATTACTGCTTAATGACTTTGGAGTGGAGTCTCTATGGAGTAATAGCATAGTCTAGATTTGTCCTGTTCCTGAGGGTATATGCCATCAACATTCAGGAAATGAATAGTCCAAATAAATAAGAATTCAATGGATGTTTGTTTTGTATGAAATTTTGAAAATAATAATCCCCACCCCTATACCTCTAATAGCAATGAATGGATCTATTCAGCAGAAGTATGAAATCACAAAGGATCATGCTTATGCTAAAGAAGTCTCTCTCTCTCTCTCTCTCTCTCTCTCTCTCTCTCTCTCTCTCTCTCTCTCTCTCTCTCTCTCTCTCTCTCTCTCTCTCTCTCTCTCTCTGTGTGTGTGTGTGTGTGTGTGTGTGTCTGTCTATATCTATATGGCTAAAGACTACTATGTAACTAAGACAATAGTTATAACTTGCAATGGCAATTGCAAGTGAAAAACAAACATATCCTGATATCCAGGATAGCTTGGAAACAGGGAGATTCTTTATAGGGAAATCCCTTCCCTTCCTGTAGGAGAAGGAGTGGCAGTGTCTGGGAGCAAGGTCAAAAGAGGGATTAGCCTACAATGTACTAAGCCACAAATGTACTAAATCCAACCCACCATGAATTCTGTTGGCCCTTATCTAATTTTTAGTAGGTCTAACCTTAGTTGAGAATATTCCGGTGCTTAAGTATGAGCAATTAATTGTTTAATTGGAAATTCACGTGTGATCCTGATCTTTTGTGCCTGACACTTCCTTCCCTTCCCCTCCCTTCCCTTCCTTTCCCTTGCCTTCCCTTCATTTGCCATGAGTAGCAAAATAGTAATGAACATTCATGCAATGCATACATGCACGAGGCATAAGCACTATTACAAAAAGAAAACATCTTAAAAAATGATTAAAGGTATCCCATAGTTGCTCGATCCTAGGTATGTCCATGGATTCCATCAATTTCAAGTATGAAAACTGCCAGGTCATTAGTATATAAATGTCATAATCAATTGATTATGACATTTAGTATCAATGAATAAATAGTCTGAATCAATAAATAAATCAGTCCAGTCATAGTCTGAAGAAAGAAGTGAATGAGGTTTGGGTGTGCCTGTTTTAATTCAATTTATTGGAGAGATAGGCAGTGTATAACTTTAATAAATAAATAAAATCTCCAGATACTTCTCTATTGTCCACTCCCTTCTTATTCTCTAGGATCATGATTCCAGGTCTTTGATATGAATAGACATTCTGAGAATGTTCAGTTCAATACATTTGGTTATCTCCCTATCATTATTAGTGTAGGACTCTGGTAGTCCAAGACCACTTTCTTTGGCCTTTTGAACTGCTGCTGACCATAACTTCTGAAAATTGATGCAAGATGAAAACAGAAATGTATAATTAAATAAAGTATATCATATCTTTTAAAAAATACAAAAAAAATCCTAATATTTCTTCTGAATTCCCTGATCAACCCATATGTCAAATGTGCCTCCATGCATTTTGTGGCTCTTAGCCCTCAAAAAGATTAAATAAAGTACTTGGATACTGCCAACCCTTACAATGATAGGATGGATCTGTGTGTACTTGCCAATTCCATGGATGAGATTAGACAATACATTTTTTTCATTGAATGTCTGACTGAAATCCAACAGATTAAAATACTATGCAATTTTTTGAAGTGCAATGTTTGAAGTTGAGGTGAGCTGTCGTTAATTTTAGTTTCTGGTTTGAGGGTACTTTGGTCAGTTATGTCCCTGAGTGTATTGAACATCTTTTCACTTTTGTCCCCAGTTTCTATTTCCTCTGAATTGAATTTTTTTTTCCAGACATAGAATGTAAGATAAATGAAGGAGACATCTGTAAAACAACAGATAAACAGAAGTGAAAATCTATGTGATCACTGTGAGTCTACACTGATTTGATGACACATAAACAATCAATCAATCAATCAAAATCAATCAAATCAAAGGATATAAGGCAAAAGACTTAAAAGAAAACTCTCTTGAAATTCTAGAGAGTTGCTGCAACTTTATTTCTACAACATGGGAGTCAGATAAACAACAGCTTCAAGTAGCTCATTCTGTCTCCAACTGAATTTGTCATATCCACTTAGCTAACATATTGGTAAAGAATTCCTCAACATGGTTTTCTTGATGGGCATAACTCCTTAAGTACAGAAGAGAATTGTATTTATTTAGTTTCGGTGAAATACCACAGAAACACTGGACATTTCAATAAATAGACCATTGTTTGTATAAATTAATTCTATATCCCCAAGAATACAGTCTCTGAAGAGATGCTACAGACATGTCCCTTACATGTGGTTTGGAAGGCAGCCAGAGTGGAGCATACAGAAGCCATATGTTTCCCTCTCAAAATGTCACCCTTCAGGTGCAGAGTACAAACAGTAACAAAATCATAATCTCCTTCCCACATGAAAGACGGAGGTGGGAAGGAATTAGGCAAAATGCCAGCTGCTAGCTGCTTAGGGAAATACCACATCACAACTTAAATTTTGAAGTTCAAAAATAAATCCCAAAATGTTGACACTTCAGGGTACTAGCAATAGAAACTAGTGGGCTCCCTCTCTCTTTTTTAATGCTATAATTAATGTATTCAGCAACAGGGCTAATGACTAAGAATATTCCTTAAGGTCTTGCTCATGGGTTTTCAAGTCGGTAAGTGCAATTAGTGCCTAAGAAAATATATTTGTATCTCATGAGTTATTAATCCAGCTCCCTCATTTGATTGCAAACCAACCTGATTGAGGTCTGTGGTTCAGCTATACCATCTAGGCTGCAAAACCAGCTTATGTTAGAATGACTGGCTGATCTTAAAAGTCAGTCAGAACTGTATAAAGCCTTGATCTTAAAATTCTACCTTCAGTTTGTTCTCACTATCTCCTGGTTTTATGATTTGATCTTAACTGGCTTCTTACTCTTTTGGGTTACCCACTTCTAATTCCTCTAATCCTTTTTGCCTATTGTAGTACCTTATTGTTGCCTGTCAACATACGACCTCTAGCTTGCTTAAACTAATTAATGCTTGGGCATACTTATCCCTGTACAGTCTTCACCAAACTTCAAGTCAACAATGAATCAACTTTATTTTTAAAAAAATTAAATACAAAAAATCCCCTCCACAAAAAAATACAAAAACATTTAAAATAGAGGAGAAAGATGCATTTTTAAAGATATATAAATGAATTGAAACCTTGATTTACTCATCCATAGTTGTTCTATAAATTCTTAGATCAGTAGATGGTTTGAGATATATCTTTGTGTTTGTGATGCTGAACAATAAGTATTTTGATTGTAAATCTATTTTCTTTGTCCAGAAGTCAACTCTGATATTCTAGAGATAGAATAAAAGCATCTGAAGATATTAAATCTCAAAGTTAAATTAATACTTATAATTGCTTCTTACTGAAGGGGAACTATATATTTAAATAGGACATTAATATTATTACAACTCCAACATAGGTAGAAAAAGATTATTCCTAAAATATTATTTCTTGTTGAAAATGATGTAATCCAAAGATCTACTGAAATTTTGGTGGTTTGTTTAAATTCTTCTAAGCCACAAAAGCAAAAGAAACATATTTGTATTTAAAGGATTTGAGGAAAAAATTTAAAAAGAAAATGAAACAAAAAAGATTTCAAAAAATTATAAAAAGAGTTTTCTGGTAGCCTCCATCTATTTTTCCCCCTCCTCTTCCTTCTAGGCACTAATTGCTATCTGAATATTTTTATAGACATTAATACTAATTTCTGTTTTGATTATTATGTTTTATTATTATAACTGTTTTTTTCTTCAAAAACCATATTGTAAGTGTTTCAGCTTGCCTTGCTATGTGATATGGTTGTCTATACTATAAGGGAGTCACTCCTGTTGAATTTGGTCAGACTTCGGTGACTGTCTATGGCCAGTTTTTCCACGGCCACATATCCTTCATTTCAGTCTCCCAATGGGTCAACTTTTGAGAGTCCCACATTGGTGCGTTTAATACAACAGTCACTCTAATTTTTCTTTGTCTGATTCAGGCTTTTATCAAGTTGCTGCCCATATTATGGAACAAACTGCCACTGAAACTAAAGCAACTGTCTTTTTTAGCATTTGAAAACAAATAAATGACAAGAATTAAAAATGACTTACAGCTGTTGTTGCTGTTGAAAACATGGATGCCTCTGAACATTACATGATTGGAACACCTAAACAGGGCTTCCTCCCTCCCTCCCTTCCCCCCTCCCTCTCTCCCCGTATGCCTCATCGTTATACATTTTTATGCCCCCTTTTTATTTTGCTTCCATGTTCAGCTACATCCTCCTCCTCCTCCTCCTCCCCCTAGTCTTTGCCTGATGTTGATATATACCATGATTTAATAGTTCACTCAACTCAAGGCCAGAATTATCCATTATTCACTTGGGCATTAAGATCCAACTGGTGGCAGGATAAAAGCTTGAAACTTCTTATCGAGGGACTTTCCTCTTCTGATTTCCAGTCAGCAAATATACTGTATATTTTTAAATCACATTTTAAATAGATTTTTTTTTCTTTTCCTTATTTTATTTTCTTAGTGATTTTGTGAGTTTAGTTATGTTTTGTGGGATTTAAATTTTATTTCTAATTATATTTTAATTTATATTGTTTTAATATGTTGCCTGTTTGGTGTAGTAGTTTACTATAGAGAGCCAGTTTAGTGCAGTGGTTAAGGCACCAGCTAGAAACTGGGAGACTATGAATCCTAGTCCTGCCTTATGCACACAGCCAACTGGATGGCTTTGGACTACACTCTCTCTCAGTCCTAGGAAAGAAACAATGGCAAGCTGCAGGGTCAGCTCTGACTCAAAGGCACACACACACACACACACACACACACACACGAGAGAGAGAGAGAGAGAGAGAGAGAGAGAGAGAGAGAGAGAGAGAGAGAGAGAGCATTCAATATATGTTGTAGATAAAAGCACAACAAAACTGAATGAATACTTCCTGTGATTTAGGCTTGGATTCAGCCTAAAATTGATTTAATTTTTTGGTTTCCTAAGTGAATAATTTTCTATTTGTCTCAGTAAATTTTCCTTTTGTTTCATTTTCAGCCCATTTTGCTAGTCTATCAAGTTGGGTTTTAATTTCATTTCTGTCTTCTAAGGAACTAGCTGTCTCATTCAATTTTTCATCAACTGAAAATTGTATAAACATTTGTTCCATCTTTTCATTCAACAGAATACTGTAGGATGCTAGCCATCTTGAGCACCATTTCTTTATGGATACATACCAGTACACAGTTTTTATTGTAATAACCCATAAATGTTTTATTTTGTTTATTTCTTATTTCTCACATTTATCTACTGCCAGAATTCAAGGATTCTTAGCAGTTTACAACTATAAAAACGTGTTAAAGGCCACCTTAAAGTGGAGCAATCAGAAACTAATTTGAAAACTATATCACTATATTAAATGACAGCTTTTATAGTCTAAAAATCATCTGCCCTTTGTAGTAATAGGATAAAGCTCTCTGCCATGCTAAACATATTATTATACCCATCACAACATGTTGCTAAGCCTTGCTCAAACAGTAGATTTTGCACGCAGGAAATGAAGATTTGAAAGATAAGGCATTAGGAGAGAATCAATAAAGCCTTCTCTTTTACATATCCCCAAAGTCTAATTAACTTCAAAGTGGTTAATATGAATATAATTAAAAAGAAGAATAAACAGCAAAAGGGGATGGGAGAGACTTGATTTAATATTATTCCTAAAATGATAGTGCTTAGGTGTGCAGTTAATCATATGAAATTATGCTAACAAGTTATTGCAACTTCATAAACAAACAGTATGGTGGTCTTATCCTTAACTGGTTTGTTAAAGCAGACTGAAAGGGATGTCATATGAGAGGGTCCTATCTGTGGTAAGTTCTTCTCTGAGTGAGAGGATTGTTCTATTACCACTTACCCCTCTGCAAGAAGGGGTATACCTCACTTTTCTGGACAATTTTCACCCTCCAAGATGATTGAGACAGTATCTAACCTCCAAGAAAGTTGAGACAATGTTTGTGTAGGAGCTTCATGTAACCTTGGAAGAGGTGGATTATCTGAATCGTTTTCAGTCAAGATTCAAACCCATGTAGGAGAAAGAAACAACATTGGTTGCACTTTCATATTACCTCCGGTAAAGGCGGGATGGAGATTGCACAACCAGACTTGCTCTACTTGACTTCTTGATGGTTTTCAGTACTATCAACCATGGTATCCTTCTGGATCAGTGGATTGAGGGTGAGTGACATAGCATTAGCTTATTTACCTTTTTTTCTCCAGGATTGATTCCTATCAATGATGCCTAGGGAAGAGAGGTCTCATCCTCAGCCCCTACTACTGACTGGTGCTGCAGGATTTGATACTTACTCCTCTCCTATTTAACATCTAAATGAAGCTGCTGGGTGAGCTTATACAGCACCATGGGGTGAAGTATCATCAGTACACTGATGATACCCAATTAATTTTGCAAATTAAACAAAACTGTGAACATTGTATCCTGGTGCCTGTAGCTGTGAGGATCTGGATGGGGATTAACAGGTTTCAGGTGAGCCCTGATAGATCTCCTGGCTTTGAAGTTTGGGACCTGCCAGTTCTATGACTATACCATCTTTGGTGCTGGTTAGGGTTGTGCTATCCTGGTGGGAAATCTGGGGACCCCTGGATTTACAACTCCTGTTCAAAGCTTTTGAATAGCTTTGAGTTATGTGTCAGTTGCACCCATTCCTAGATCGGGGAGTCCTGCTCACAATCATTCACGTCTTAGTCATCTCCTGATTAGACTAATGTAATACATTGTAAATGGAGTTGCCCTTGAAGAGCATCTGTAAGATTGAACTAATGCAAAATGCAACAGCATAGACAGTTATGTGTGCTTCTAGAGCAGCAAATATTACACCTCTGCTTGAGAGCTGCATTGGTTGCCAGTTTGCTTCCAGGTCCAGTTTTAACTTTTTAAAGTCTTTCATGGAATGAAGTCAGGTTATCTGAGAAGGCACCTCTCCCCAATTATATCTGTCCATCCCATCAGGTCTGGCAGAGAAGGCATGCTGTAGGTTTCATCTGCTAGAAACTTGGCAAGTCTCAGAAGATGAGTCCTCTCTTCCATGGTGCCCGCCTTATGGAACATTTTCCCCTCTGAAATTAGGTTATCTCCATTCTGCTAATAGTCAGAAAGTCCCTTAAGGTTTTGTCATTAGGCCTGGAGTTCCAGGGATGGTTCAGTCATTGTGACTGATTCACTTTTTTCTGAACCATGTGGTTTTACTTTTTTAAAAAAATGATGATTGTTTTATACTTTTAATAATGATAGTTTTTATGTATTTATTGCATGCCACCCAGAAGCGCTCTTTGTGAGATGGGCAGCCATATAAATTTGATAGATGATAGATGATAGATGACAGATGACAGATGACAGATGGATAGATAGATAGATAGATAGATAGATAGATAGATAGATAGATAGAGAGATAGAGAGATAGATAGATAGATAGATAGATAGATAGATAGATAGATAGATAGATAGATAGATAGATAGATAGATAGATAGATAGATAGATAGATAGATAGATAGAATGGTAGGTAGGTAGATAGGTTAACATTTTAAACAAACAAACAATAATTGGAATAAAAATCTATTACTCAGAGCACTGAGCAATCTAATAGGAAAATTTGCTGCTAGATCATAGGCTTGAAATAAAATGGTAAAGATTTCTGATTTTTGAATATGGAAACAATCATCTTGAGAAAACAATCAGTGTGAAATGTGAGGAGTAAAGAAAATACATTAAAAAAGAGAATGAATGTAATACATGAACATGATTTTTCAGGTTAGGAAAAAGGGAAATTGAACTACATCAAAATTCACTTTTAAGGAAATGTGGAATAAAATGAACTTTGAATAGCTTGTCAAAAAGAAGAAAATAAAATTATGATTTTCTCTTAAGAAATGAAACATTGTCATTATTATATTTTGTATTTTATATTTTGTACTTTGTATATTTTTATATATGTTTAGTATACTTCTGTTATTTGTTGTATTGTAACTATATTGTAACATTATTTAATGTTTAAATAAAGCCTTTTTTCTTTTTGCTTATTGGTAATTTTTGTAATCACTGGCAAAATAGATGTTGCAAACAATTTTCCAAGAACAGTTTTCTAAAACAGAGGTGGGCTGTGACTGACATTGCCTTTGCCATTGTGACTATCACTGAATATCTGGCTAATGATTTATTTGGAGCAGGAATACCAAAGAAGAGACATAGTAAGTATAGAATGAAGGGTTTTAACTTCAGGAACCAAGGTTCCAAGCCATACAAAATTTTATGTCTGAAATAACACTTTGAATTAGACCTCAAAACTAATTTGAATCAAATTATTAATGTCTGTTAAAGAGTGGTTTTACGTACAAATACATAGAGTATACAACATTTAAGATAGCTAGCAGTCTAGATAGAGCATAATATAACACTCAAAGTTAACATGTCCAAAACTCATCATGAATTATAATTTTTACAGAATAATACCAATAAATATAAACACGATTCTTTTTGGAAGAGTGGGCTTATGTTACTCTCCTATTGGGACGTGGCCTGTTAGAATGATTGACTGATAAGACTGAAGTTATGAAAAAGTTTGAAACCATGACTTAAAGGACAGCACTAAGTGTATTTGGAATTAGAAGGATTGTTTATGGTGTTCATCAATGCCTCCCTTTTGTTAATAGCAAGATTCAATGTATAATTAGTATATTAGTATGGGAAAACATTAAAAGGAATACCATCTTATTTGGTCTTGTGCGTGTCTTTTCCTACTAAGTGTTAAATGAGACTATACAGTGGTGTTAATTAAAACAGTATTTCTTTATTCACTGCTTGCTGCTAGGCAAAATGAGGTTCCTCTTGCTAGAGATTAATCATGTAATAATATCTTCTTTATGTGTGTTCCAGTTTAATGCCAGAATTTTTTTTTTAAAAGTACAGCAAGTTGTTAATGGATTAGATGGTACCCTTGCTGAGTTCCACTTTTTACTTTCAACAGTTTGTGCTGTCTGTTGTCATCTTCTAATCAGATTCTTTTTTCACCTGGCAGATTGGTTGATTTGGTGGGAATTACTTAAATTGACATTAATACATATTTCAGCAATTTACTGTACAAGTGCAACTGGAAAATAACTTCATATTTCACGGCAACGGCATCTGTGGCCAGGAAAAGGGGAAAATGTGTGATGAACAGTTAAAAGGGACATGGCTTTGGTCAAACTGTCATGGCTGCCCCCTCCCCCTTCCCCTCTGACACTGTTGTTCCATAACTGTAAAATGGAGGGAAATGGAGGATGTTGTATTCATTGCAAAAGATTGAAGATCGACTGTTTTAGGTGTCTTTGAAAGATTAGATGTTTTAGTGCAGACATGTCAAACTCGCGACGTCACATGACATCACGCAACGTATTGGGACTGTTTTGCCATTGCCGGCAATGGGGTGGGCGCGGCTTCCATTTGACATGTCTTGCCCACAGGCCGGCAGTTTGACACCCCTGTTTTAGTAGAAGAGGAATGTCTACAAGGCTATCTGTACTTAACCTGGGAATCTGGCAGTTGGGTCCAGATTTGTTACAAGGATAATTTAACATGCAAGGAGAGTTTTCCATCTTTGTCAGCCTGGGTTATACTAGAGCAGTGGTGGCAAACCTATGGCATGGGTGCCAGAGGCGGCACTCAGAGCCCTCTCTGTGGGCACATGCGCCGTCGCCCCAGTCCTAGGCCTTCAGCTGGGTTTTATAAAACCTTTTCGCTTTAGGCCTCCGCTGCCATGTGCAAAAAAAAAAAAAAAAGGTTCAATCAGTCAATTTCAACTTCTCGTGGAAAAAAAAAGATCTTGCAAAGTTGGAATTGATTGATTGAACTTTTTAGTCCCATCCAGTCTGCCGTTACCACCCAGCCAATGGGCCACACCCATCTGGCACTCGAGGATGCATAAGTGGGTTTTGGGTTGCAGTTTGGGCACTCAGTCTCTAAAAGGTTTGCCATCACTGTACTAAAGACTTAATACTTTATAAATAAGTAAATAAAAAAGGCTATACAGTTACCCATGCTATTCACGGGATCAGTCCTACCATTTGGTGAAATGAAGACTCTAAGAGATGGCAACAAGGCGCAGGAGAGAACTGTTTTACAGTATATGTTTGCCATGGATCAACTAAACTAGTATGCTACGTTCAAGAATAATAGATGCCCTTTCCAAACATAATGGCTGAAGAAATCTTCAATTTCCAGCCCAGTGGCTTTATTATGTGGAAGGAGAAGATGGCATCATTTCATTCTTTTTTTTTTTGTCTCAAATAGTGAAATATATTGGATTGGGTCTGGCTAAGATCTAGGTAACCATTACTATTATTATTGTTATTGGGAGTAAAATACAATACATGTTATTGTAGTTGTGAAAAAGGCAGCCAGATGATCCTATATACCTGCTCAGTTTATTCTCCATATGCTAACTGATAATGGATAAAGATGAATAAAGGCTGACCTAAGACATATTATATCTGAAATACAGAAGCAAATGGCTGCATAGTGCCATAGCCAGCCATATTCAGCTGGACTATGAGGCATAAATTCTACAAGCACTTATCCCCGTTCCCCCCATTCTGGATACTAAAAGTGCTGCCATAACAAACTAAGTTATTAATGTTTTCATGACATTTTTAATCTACTGCCAAGCATCCGGCCTGCTTTCATCAAATGGATGAGAAGATTTACAGTTTCTGCTTTTCTCTTTTTTATGGATTGTTATCTTTAAACTGGACTAAGCCTCCTTGAAGGCTGGGTCACAAAAAATTAGTAACGTCACTTCATTTTCAGTAGAGTATACAAAAACTGCTGTAGAAGTCCTAAAATAGGCTTAACATATATTTTTAAAGGAAAAATCTCACCATTTCTCTACAAAACAAGAACAAAAGGAAAAAACCAGCCCTCCTATATAACACAGATCCTTACTCTTTAGCTCATAAGCTTTGGAACCTGTTCTCCAAACATTAAGTTGCTAAACTTTCATATAGAGCATGGATGGACCATATTCAGGTTTGGTCAACAAGATATGAGGTGCAAGGTTGCAAGAAGCCCAACCTACATTTCTCAGCAGACATTTGTTCAACATGATTAGCTGACTTCCAGAAAAAAAAGGATGGTCTACCTTCCCAATGAGAGTTTGGAGGGAATTGTAAAGCAGTAGAAATAAAATGGAAGAAGACAGAAGATGAAGCTGGAAACAACCAAAGAGAAGTCTGATACAGAAGAGAACTCAAAAGTATACTGGAATGGGAAATGGTGACAGAAAGGGTATGAAAGAAGGTAGAAAAAAGAATCAATTGTATGTAAGTTGGACTCTATGTTTGAAAGTGAGTGAAAGGTGACTGATCAGGGGATAAAGTTGAAACAAATAGGAGTTGGTAGACTAGAGCATAGAAAGAGGAGGAGATGGTTAAATAATGAATAGAACTCATTGATAGCTTGCCTTTTGGACAGATATAATTTTCCAGTGGATGTTGTGGTAGAAAAAGTATGGCTGCTCAGGAAGGAA